>NC_056538.1:17779423-18081538 GCF_910596095.1 Thunnus maccoyii
ATCAAAGTTCAAAGGCTCATTCATGACATTAACTTACATGTGCGGCATCAAATATTGATAATGACAGACAGAAGACAACAAAAGTGAATGAATGAAGTAGGAGAGATGAAACAGACTTGCAGGATTTAATGGTGCTGAAGAAAAAACAAGGAGAAAGTAAAGAAAATGCAACTGATTCAACATTGAAAAAAAACGTTTAAGGAGGAAATAGAAACACATAGCAGCAGCCCAGGAGTCAGGTGATGAACAAAAACAAGTCCACTGCAGCACTGAGAAGTCTTCCTCCACAGCCCGAGCACCGCTTCTCTCCATCCTCCCCGTAATCATCCACCTGCGAGGCCGGTGAGTCAGTGGGACATGTCGACCCTGCGCTTCGGGCAGCATCTCATCAAGGCCTCGGCTGTGTTCCTGCAGACGGAGCTGTCCTTCGCTCTGGTCAACAGGAAGCCTGTGGTGCCCGGACATGTGCTGGTGTGTCCTCTGAGACCGGTGCAGCGCTTTCGGGATCTTCAGCCAGATGAAGTGGCAGATTTATTCATCACCGCTCAGAGAGTTGCCAACATGGTGGAGACGTACTTCAACGCCACCTCGCTCACAATCGCCATCCAGGACGGCCCTGAAGCAGGACAGACCGTGAAGCACGTCCACGTCCATGTGCTGCCCAGGAAGGCAGGAGACTTTGAGCGGAATGACAGCGTGTATGATGAGCTGCAGAAACATGATCGAGAAGATGACAACAATCCCTCTAAGTGGAGATCAGAGGAGGAGATGGCAGCAGAAGCTTCAGATCTGAGGAAACAGCTTGAGAAGTCCTGAAGGGATGATGTTCAACATGAGATGGCAGGTTCAGCAGTGACTGGACCTGCCATTAGTTTAATATTCATTTATATCTGATATATATTCATTTTCCTAAATAAATGCAAATAAGCAATAAATAAATACATAAATGATTGGACTCCTGTGTTTTTTAGTTGAACTTTACTTTTTTTTTTTTTTTTAATACCATATGTATAACAACGCATTTTAACAGTTGAAACCATTCACGTTTGCCCCAAATCATTTTTTTGTTTTGTTCAATTATTATGACACATAGCTGGCTTATAACTGCAAATTCCAGTACTGGAAGAAGTATTCAGATCCTTTACTTAAGTAAAATTACCAATACAGCCATGTAAAAATACTCCATTACAAGTAAAAGTCCTGCATGAAAAATACTAAAGTCAAAGTGCATAAGTATTAGCAGCAAAATGTAGTTAAAGTATTAAAGTAAAAGTACACATTTTGTCCCTCTGACTGATATATTATTATATATGACGTCATTAGATTATTAATACTGAAGCATCAGTGTGTAAACAGCATGTTACTGTTGTAGCTGCTGCAGGTGGAGCTAGTTTCAACTACTTTATATACAGTTAGCCAGTTTAGTCCAGTGTTTCCCAACCTAGGGGTCGGGCCCCTCCAAAGGGTCAACAGATAAATCTGAGGGGTTGTGTGATGATTAATGGGAGAGGAAAGAAGAAAAAACAAAGTTCTGATACACAAATCTGTTTTCAGTTTTTGGACTTTTTCTTTAATCTTTGATTTTTGGTGAAATATTGAATCATTTGAACATTTATTGAAATGAAACCATGTGAGAAGTTTAGAGGAAAAAAATCACTATTTGGTGGAGCTGTTAACAACTCATAGACATCTGAAATGTGACCCGACTACACACTGCTTTATGTAAGACGTCAAAAGCCAAAAGGTTGGAAACCACTGGTTTCATCTTTAACAATGAGTTGTATTTTAAAAGCTTGTTATATTATCCATTGTGTCAAATCTTCATCTGAAAAGTAACTAAAGCTGTCAAATAAATGTAGTTGAGTAAAAAGTACAATATTTCCCTCTGAAATGTAGTGGAGTGGAAGTATAAAGTAACATCAAATAGAAAATCTCAAGTAAAGTACAAGTACCTCAAAAAATGCTGACGCAGTATTTTGTACATTAGTGATAAAGGACGCAGCATGTAAGCTCATTACATTGTGTTTCAGATGTGTGTCAGGTGCAGTTATGAGCGTAAAAGCTTTGCCAAAGTTGTTGATAATCAATTATAAAAATAACAATGAGTTATTATGTTTAACAGGTTTATTATTGGGTAAATAAACCTATGTAGGAGTGTGTAAAGCCAATAACAACAAAAACAAAAAAATTCTTTCTGTGATTGTTTTTCATATCAGCAAAAATCTTAAAAAAACATATCTGGCAACATACCCGTACATTATAGAAATGAAAAGCCATTTTTGAAATGTACACAGTCAGGTATGTATATGCACCATAACTAAGAATTATACACCCAATTTTAACTATAAAATTATATAATATGTAGCATTCAGCCATACTTTTTTAATCGTAATAAAGATTTAAATAAAGAAAAATTATGATTTATTTCTCTACTTCAATAATAAAGCCAAAGAGAAGGACATGTTACTCTTTTTTCCCTTTCTTCTTCTTATCTGAAAATCTACGCCGTTGATGGTGTCCGCCCCCTCGTCCTGATCTGTTCGCTCTTCGTTCTCCCCAAGCCGGCATAGGCGGCTCAATTTCACCCGGTCGTCCTCCTCTGTCCGGTACGTCGCCCATCCTCGTCTAGAGAGACCAAAGAGGAATTAGAAACCATCTTCATTCAGAATCACAGACATGGTTTATGACAGTTTACGGTTTTACCTTGTAGACATCGGTGCTTTTTCCTGCCTTGATTGGCTCGATGCAGGACTGATCTTCTCTGGCGGCAAGCAGATGAGGGAAGGACACTCGGGAGGAGCCGACAATGGATGCAAGAGGAGGCACTGAGGCCAACGCTTCACTGCGTTCCTGGAAGTAAAAGACTGATTCAACAAGAAGGTTTGATTTTATCATGAGGTGCAGTGATGCTTCTGTTGTGACTCCAAATAAATTGCTGCAGCAAGAGATTTATTTTGCTGTAGCAGCTGGCAGCGGGGCGAGCGTTGTGCGCTTTGTTGTTGTGGCATCTTCAGGTCCTTATAAATTTTATATGTTATGTTATTATTATTTATTATTATTATTATTATTTCTGATACCGTTAGCTGCTTCGTTTCTCTTCACAGCTTAACTTGACTGTAATTTATACTCTATGCCTCTTATTATTATTATAGTTTTTCTTTGCTTTTATGTTTTTATGTTGTCAATTGACAGAAAAGTAATCAAAAATTTTCAATGATCTATTAATTTTAATTAAATTAAAAAGTATTTTTTTTTAAAGAAAAAAAATCCCAAATTGTTATATTTACTCACGGGTTTCCTTGTTGTTCAATAATATTAAACTGCATACCTTTCACTTTGGATGTTAGTTGGGCAACACAAGCAATTTAAACTAATAAACTGATGAATCACAAAAGTAATCTGCCATAGTAATTTTGACTAGACTGCATGTTTGATTCCTGTACCAAAATCGTTTAAGAACACTTCATATAGAGTTCAAATCAAATTATCCACTTTGACTGTTTTTAAAAAGGGAATAATGTCTGAATGTGCAGCGATTAAACATTCCTACCTTTTGTTTTTCTCCCCATGCAAACGACTCAAGTGTAACCTGAAAGCGTTTGACCATCATTTGCTGCCGACACTTATAGTCCGTTGACAGAGCTTGATTTATCTTTACAAGTTGCATCTGAGGAGCAGAAAGGGAAAAAAAAAGTTGAAACACCTACAGTATGTTAGAGTTGCATATAACGTGTGATAAACTGGTTGCAGTTGTAGCTACGTACCCACTGCTCTGAGCTGAGGCTGGTGTTAAGAAGAGGCTCCATCATGTGTCCACATGATAGACCAGCAAGCCTCGACTCCACCTGCATTAAAACAACATTAAAATAATCCTGACTGTGCTTCTCATGATTTACACACAGATTTGTCTCTCTTATATCAGCCTCACCTCATGCATCACATCTGTAAATTGAGAGGAAGCATCCATGTTAAGGGCGCGAAGCAGTAATATACATTCTGCCTGCATCTCCGCCTTCTTTCTGTTATTGTCAGCAACATCATCATCTTCATGTTCCTGGCAAAACTCAGTGAGTTCACGGCTGTGATCTTCAACTCTCTGCTCTTTTTCAGACTCCTCTCCTGTCGTTTTATCCTCAGGATGCAAGTCCTTATGCTTGATTATGTGAGCTGCTTGCAATTCTGATACAAGGAACTCTAGAGAATTGGACAATGATTTTTAGGGAAAATTTCGCCCTTCATATAACAATGTTGGGCAGGAAACAGCACCCAGTGGACTCCTATTATTTCTCACCAGTGACTTTGTTGAGGCTGGATGGCTCCAGCACCTCTGACGTCAGCACAGTGAGGGGAGAGGATAAATCTGACAGTAAATGTCTCAGCTCCTCCACCAGCAATACATCCCCTCTCCCACCAGAATCTTGAAAACATGGAAAGAAATTCTTATTAATTGAGCACATTTTTGAGTTTAAATAACTAATTAATTAGTCGATTGAACAGAAATTTAATCTGCAATTAGTTTGATGGTTATTTAAGTCATTTTTTAAAGAGAAATGTAAAACAGTTTCTGATTCCAGCTTGTAAGATGTGAGGATATGCTGCTTTCTTTGTTTACTGTGATGGTAGACTGAATATCTGTGGGTTTTGGACCTTCAGTCTGACAAAAAAGAGCAATTTGATTATGTCACCGTGGGCTCTGGGATCTGTGATGAGCATTTTTACAGGCAAAATAGTTAATTAATTACATGTACAAGAGGAATACAATCATTCAAATACAAGAAAATGCAACTATAACAAAAGAAGAGAAAAGGCTAAAGCTACAACTAATTATTTTCATCATCGATTAATCTACCAATTATTTTCTCAGTTGATTCTCATCTATAAACTAGCAGGGAATAGTGAAAATGTCCATGACCATTTCCCAAACAGACGACTAAGAAAGCCATCAAATAGTTACATTTGAGAAGCTTGAACCAGTGACATTTTGGTATTTTTGCTTAAAAACTGATAGAAACGAATCAGTTAGCATTGTTGGAGATACATTTTCTGTTTCAGCTCTAAAAACCACAATAAAAAAACACACCCTCACAAAGACAGTAAAGAAGCCCACATCCAACCCACATTCACAGAGTAACTAATCAGAAGAAAACAGATGTTTTCAATTTGCTTTAAAATGTTGTCAAAGTTGTGATACAATGCAGCTCATCAATAAGTGTGTCTCAAAGAAAAGGACCAAAGTATAAAGCACCAGATCTCGACTTTATACTCTGTACAGTCATGAAAAAACCACCACCTGATGACTTTTAATATCTCACTGGGTTGTAGTTTACTGTATTAAACACCAGAAAAGAACAACTCTGCACAACAGATAATGATTTATAATAAAAATCACCTTGTAACTGTGGGCAGACAGTCCTTAGCTGTGCAGCCAGCCAGGTGAGCAGTGGACAGGGAAGTTCATCACATTTACACTTTGAGAGGCAGGACACACCCGGATACCTGAGCAGGAAATACACACGACAGGTGAAATCAATCGGTTAATGTCCTGATATACCGGAGAATATTATATCGTTTCTAAATTACGAAATTAAATACAAGTAAAGTAAGTAAATGTTAGAGCTAACGAGCATTATTAGACGTTAGCTGTAGGCGAGTTGCTATAACAACAAAACGTACGCCGCAGTTAAACGTTACTCACCCTAAAGCTTTGATAGCTGCAACTGTCCCTACACTCCTCTCCATTGTCACAAAACGGTAAACAACTACTTTAAATCTGTTGTTGCAAGTCAGAACTCAAGTCGTGGAAGTTCAAACATGTTTACAAATTGCTCTTCCTCTTTCTGACGTGTTTAATAGCGGGTTGTACATCGCCACCTGCTGGCCGGAGTTAAACAGCTTAAAGCTGCATTTCCGCCACCTGCTGGCCGGAGTGTGTACAGCAATACAACATTACAGTGTTTTCTGAATGATTAAACATTAACAGTGATTCTTGAAGCACTGTCTCTGAAATCATTAACACTTGTAGCCCATGCATTTACCAATTGTGCCAAACTGAATGCACAAATTGTGTTTTTGTTTTCTTCTACTGCACTTTTGTTGTTTGAGGAGTGTTAAAAAGAAAGAAAATAAATAACTTTTTCACCTTATTTGTATTGATAGTGTGTTATGTTCGGAATACACATCCACACTTATCACATTTGGATACACTTGTGTGTATGTTTGTTTACTACATGTATGACAAACTGCTATGCCCTGCACACAGAAAAAGCAAAAGTCACAAGTGGGTTTTTTTATTTATACTATCAGTGTGTAGTTGGTGCTTCATGTGCTTATTCAAATGATGGTTTGTGTGTACTGTACTTGATGCAAAAAAAATACTTTTTAAAAAGAGTTTGAGCAAGAGATGTATAATGTTTTGCTGGTTTGGTGTAAGGTTTTGTGGTTGGTATATAGATTTTTGAAAAAAATTGCCTATAGTTTCAAAGATCGTGCACTAAGCAATCAGAAAAAACTGTAACTGTAAACTGTAAATAATCCATGCGGTAGTAAGCTTTAAAATAAATACAAGAAAAAAGTAAAACTAACAATGTGTGCACAATAACAAAATAACATTACAAAAAAACAAACATATATAAATATAAAAGGAAAAGAAAAGTGGCATTAAGCAATATGCAATACTATATGTTTAAAATTTTAAAACAAATAATTTAAATGAGATAATACAATGAAGACACACACACACACACACACACACACACACACACACACGCACACATATAGTACCATTCAAATGGTTGGATGCACCTTCTCATTCACTTGTCCAAACTTCTGACTGGCACTGTATATATAGAGATAAAAAATATATATAAAAATATTTGGATTTAGATTGGTATGTGGATTTTATAGCCTTGTATATGTTCAGAAAAGTCTCAAATTATTTCCAAACAACTGTCATCTTCTTCCCACTCCTTCTTCTCTTCTCTACTATAATTTTCTCTGACTCTCTTTCTCTTTCTGCATTTTCAGTCAAAAACTTCCCCTTTTTGATGCTTTTATGTTCACCAAATTTTAAAATTCTTTTAAAACTCTATTATAAGGGAACAATTTTATTCCTGTAAAAATGAAGCGAAGTATTTAGCATTTTTGTCCACTAGATGCCACTACAGGTCTGAGATGTAGTGGTGGACTAGCGTGTTATGTTAACTAATGATAAAAACAACATCAAAAATGTAAAGTAAGTAATTATATATATTGAGGTACTGTACTTAAGTACAATATTTATATTTATGCTGCTTTATACTTCTACTCCACTACATTTGAGAGGGAAATATTGTAGTTTTAGCCAAAAACAAACCCAACTTCATTTATTTCTTACTCAGCGAGTATATTTACATCAGCTGGTCAAGGATGAACATCATAATTTTGGGGGCCAATGCAAACAAAAGCATCAGCACACTCTGAATCCCAACAGCCTTTCAATCTATTTTATAGTTACGGCTCAGCAAGGTATCTGTATCCACTGGCTGAACATGATATATAGTGTTACGCAGCAGAGTTTGGCTCTGCTGCAGTACTCTCCTCATCTTTATTGTGATCAGTATTTCCAATATTTACAAGCCCGTCACTCTGAGCATCATTTGGCACACTCAGTACACTCATTACCATCTCGGGTCCTGCTGATGCAGGCAGTGGAGTTAATGTTTGCATCTCCAGAGCTGGTTGAGCACACAGATGGTGGTATATATAATATTGTTGTCAGCAAGCACAAGCACCAGATTCTTTCATTTAAAAACATCAACCGGGCTTTTATGGGTGTGACTTCTGCTTGGGTAGCTTTTTTCGCACATGCTGCAGCAGCTCTCACAGCAGAAAACCTTGAACTTAAGTGGCAGCATCACTCTTGGCCCAAAGTGTAGTCACTTGTTGGCTCTTTGACAGTCGCCTACCTTTGTTTAATGCCTAATAAGACTCTGTCTCTGACATCTGAGAGTATGAACACACACTCAGGCAGACAAACACACGTGCTTCTTTAGCTTTTAAATGTGTTACTGTGTCTCCTCTCCTCGCCACATGAGGCCCAGCTGGACCTCACTACAGGGAAATGTGAGACACTTCGTCACACTTACGGCACAAGCCCCTCCATCGGCAGCCTGTAAACTGAGCGGGAACAATGGAGACAATGGCAGCGGGGCGTACCGAGCCTTCATGTACAGTGTTTCTACGTTTGCTTGGTCCCTGCTGCCATATGTACAGAAGCTGTGGCCTCGCTGCTAACAAAAGCCTTGCCATGCGTCAGGATGCTTGGTCTTTTATTCCCCTGACACTCCCCCCCTGCTTCATGAAACCTTCTGGGGGCCGACCTTTGACCTTGGGAGGTGGCCAGACAAAGCAGGCAGACCCCCCCCCCCCCCCCCCCTTCTCGGCAGCCCTGATCTTGCACAGTGCACTTGTTGAGCATTGGCTGAGTGGATGGATGACTGAGACGGTGATGTCCTGTAAGGAAATGAGTCATATTTATCGTCAGACTTCAAAAGAAACACGTGTGACATTTCTATCATTGGGTACACGTGCAGATCATGTCCAAAATATATTATGAAAGAACACTATCTACATGCAAAAACACATTTTCTTGCTCTCTTTGCTTGCTTGTTAGTGTAGTTAAGTTTTATTGAAGTGTTTGGTACAATGTGCAAGGGTTTAGTAGGAGTGGGTAATCATGGTATTTATATATATCATATAATACATTTTATGTGTTTTGTTATTATGTCATGAGGTGAAAAATACAAATTAAACTGCATTATAATGAGACAAAATGTAGAAAAAAGTAAGATAATTCATGCTTGTATGGAGTGGGACTGATAAAAATGGACATATGCAGACGATGATATGCTATTATATGTACAAGGAGCATGAGGAATCTTTATTTTGCAGCGTTAGGCAATCAAAGAAGGGAGAGAGATACAGTATGTACTAATATTTAAAGTCTCCCTCCACTCAAAAATGTGTGTTGCTTGTCGTTACTTCATTGTATTATTAGCATCACTGTTTTGTAAGCTAGAAATAGAAATGGCTAACATGTGTCGAACTAGCAGTCAAGCTAGTTCACATGAAGTGAAAACATGGCTGGTGATACAGGAACGGTTGTAACAGTGCAGTATCTGTATTTAAATCAATTTTGCAACCTGTACATATTTCATAAAACCACTTAAATACATTGTTTCAGTAATTGACACATTGAAGTTTATGATATAGCAAATGGACTATTTCAGTGTAAATGGTTTTTGATTTATCTGGAAAATCGCAAAAAGTGTCACAACTGTCCCTGGTCTCCCCTACGCTATGTTGAACTGTAGCTTATATTCTATCAATGAGGTGTTGATTGAACTCAGAAGTATTTAAAAGGTATATATACTGTATGTTTATTATTTTTTTGGGAAAGTAGAGGGGAAAAAACACAAATACAGCATATCCATAATAATACAAATTAAATTAAATTAAATACAAAGCAGTTCTTTTCCTTTAAAAAGTACAAAATGTGAGAGTATATGTACACATTTGCCATTTCTCATATGTAGGTAAAGAATCCATTTTCCACACTTGTAAGATGGACCTTTTTTTTGCAATAACTTTTCCTAACAAAACAGCCATTTTTTCATAGTTACTGGCCAAAGATAAAGAGCTTGTTACTCCAAGGTTCTCAATGCTTCCCAGAAGCCTTGCAGAAGTAATGAAAGATGCTTTTCCATGTGTGAGGTTTACTGTAAGAAATGACACATCAGGAAAACAGCTAGATAACTTTCCCTTTGAATAAGAGAGTCTGTGTAACGTTTAAAACTGTGTAAGACTGTATCTGACATTTCAAAAGTAATTTTTAGTCCTCAGGTGTTATATAACAATTTAGTCTACACGCAGCTCAACATTTTAAGAAGGTACATCTAATCACATTATACACGTGTCTCTCTATTTTGTGGTGACGCATTGTGATTTGCCATTATGAAACAGTGATACTTTGGGCCTGGCATCAGTACAGGTGTCTGTACTGTTATCAGTGGGTTGGTAACAGTTGCTCAGGTGACTGAAGCCAACTCCCCCTAGAGACACCCAGTCATCTGCTGGTGACAGAGAGACCAGCCTACTTTCACTGTGGAGCTCAAACCTTCAGCTTCATTCACACTGACAGAGCAGTAGAAAGCAGCTGTAATGGATGGACATCTTATTGACACATATGTGGGATTATTTCAGCGTGTTTTGGCGTCTTTTCTTTAAAAAAAACAACATTGATTTTACATATACAAAAAGGTGTTTGAATTGACAAATATGAATCGACTGGATGAATGGGGGTTCCAGTCCAAGAAAATGGACTTGGAGGAGGATTTCTACATCGACTACGGAGCGGAGGAAATAACAGATTATCAAGACCCCAATGAACTTTTGGCTGCTTTGAAACAAAAGGAGGAAGAGGTTATTTTGGCAGCCCAGCTGGGAAACGCATTGCTCCTGGAAAATCGTCAGTTGAAAGAGCAGAGCGACAAACTTCATGAACAGTACGCAGACAAGCTGGAGGTAAGACCAATCTGTGTGTTTGTGCCGTGAAACCAGTACTAGTGATTATATTAGTCGTGTGTAATGAAAGCTGTCGGGAGAAATTTGTAGGTTTTTTTTTTTTTTTTTTTTTTTTACTTTTTCACTTTTTCGACGTGTTTGCTGCTAGTGATTGAAGTAGGCGGGTAATGAAAATAAGTTTCCTGATTAAAAAAAAAAAAAGACAAAAAACTCGATAATTAAGTATCTGACGTTAGAGCAACTTTGGGAACACTGTAGAGACTGAACATGATTGGTATATTGAAAGTGAAAAAAAACTGAAAAATTGAATTCAGATACTCCACATACCGTATATGATACGGAGTAAATGCCAGTATGTATTTTTTCTTACATAATTTATTACAAAATTTGCTGACCAGTTGATAATGATAAGATAAACACAAGAAAAACACTCGGTTACAAGGTTATTTATTGCTCTATGTACTAATGACGATTTTAAATACGCTGCTACGATAAAAGAGCGATATAAGACTTACATTTTGGCAAAATAATATAAAAAAACACATTCATACTGTGAGGAACAACAGTACTGATCATACTGTGTACTGTAAGCTATGACAACACTTTTTGTAAATATGAAATACAGCACTCACTTGTATTATCTGCAGTAGGCTATGTATAATTGAAAATGTGTATTAGATATGCATAGGAAATACTGTCTATTCCAATTGCACATTGAAGGCTTTATCCCTAAATCTAAAATTACCAAAGTCGTTTAGGTTATATGGGGTAAACAGCTTGAACTCTGTCATTACTTAAGTGTCTTAAGTGTGCTCAGGTTCAAGCTTCCTTGCACTCATTGTTCACATTCTTTGCTATCTTTAAAAGGCACATCTATACTTAACTCTAATCTAATACTTTCATGGATTATAAAAAAAAGGGGCATCCTGTTGCTTTATAATCAAACTGTGAGACTCAAACTTCACCCTGAGGTCAGCAGTTCATTTCAACAGTAATACAAAGAGATAACTGTAGTTACAGCGTCAGCAGCGAGGTTCACAGATTTACTTAGGTCCCCGATATGCTCACACACTTTAAAAAATGACTCAGTGGTGATGCTCCAAAATTTAATAACTGTTTACTGAGACTGCAGGAGAAATAAAGTTGTCTGCAAACTTTTAAGCATGTGTTTGTGTTCGTATATACAGTACAGTAGGGAAGGTGTAGCTTACTGCACCACATCACACAGCTTAGTGGTTCAGACAGATTAAATGATGGCCTCATTGCTTTTCTCAGGGCGAATGCTGACGTCTCCTTCACTGATAAATCTTATCAGGTGAGACAACGACCTAAATCAGAGTCGGGTCAAACTGGGCTGTCTCGCTATGTTATAAAGTATTTTACAACATGATATAAAGATGTCTGATTTCATGTCTATTATCTGCAGGACAGATTCATTCATGAAATATTATAATTATGTGAAATACATGAAGACTGATTTGACTGATGTTTCTCTGTAGTCAGACATGAATTACATACTGTAAATTCTTAGTGAAACAAAGATACTATTTTCATTCATTCAGATTCAAGCTGCCACACATTACCCACGATCCTTTGCAGAACTGAATGAGTCCTGCTGCTGCTTTTTGTGACTCAAATTCCTTTGAAAACAATATGTCATTGTTGTAACATCCGGCTGCGACAAGCATCATAGTCTCAGACCAACACACACTTTAAACAGCTTGAATTATCTTTAACTATGACTTGACATATTTGCAATCTGTGTTGTGTTGTCACCTGTTAATGTTTTTCACCGCTGTGTAGGAGCTGGAGCAGGGCAGGCATGAGCTGCGGCTGAAGCTGGAGGGCTGCCAGTCCCAGTGGGAGAGCCAGGTGGTGGAACTGGAGAGGGATGTGAGGGAGCTGAGCGCCCAGGTGGAGCGGCTCACTCAGGCCCTCAGCGAGGCGGAGAGGGACAAGAGTCGAGCTCAGCTGGAGCACAGCGAGCACACTCAGCGACTCCGGGAGCAGCTCAACACTGTGAGTCTCACACGTGGTTAGCGGGCAAATTTAATGTCATTCTGTCTGCATCAAAACATCTGAAGGTGATCTATACACGTGAGCAGGTAACTGAACCGCGGTGAAACAAATACCCGAGCTGTGGATCCAGAGCTGCAGGCCTGAGTTAAACTAGATAAGAAGTGCTGTCACCCAATCCACACACTGAAAACTTGATGTTCTTTGTAAACACTCAGGTTTCAGTCTGACTCAGTCCAGAGCAAGGCCAGACTCTCAGGCTGTTTGTATGCTCCGAGCAAAGCTGCGGCAAAATGCTTACCGTACAAAAACAGAGAGTTTTCATCTGAGCAGGAGAGACAGACTCAGTAGCTATGAAACAAAGTCTGAGGTTTTGGCTTCAGGCAAATGATCCGTGCCAGTGTGTAGCAGGATGGAAACAATATGTAAACAAGAAGAGGAGGGAAAGTTAATGCCGTGGCCTGATTGTAGATCTAGAACAGAGCGAGTAAAACGTAGAAAAGTACAAGTTAATAGTACTGGTTTTACTACTTGTCAGCATGCTATTATCTATTAAACCAGATCCAGATTATTAAGTAACACAAAGTTATCTTTTAACACAGTGCTGCTTAGATAATTGTATTACATAATGGATATAATCACTGGAAACAAAGCTGACTTGACATGTATTTGTTCTAGTCACATATTTATGATCTGCACCGTTTGATCAGAAGAAAATGATGAACACTGGGAGGACAATCAAACCTATTTTGTAACAAATTTAATGCCCTCTTATCAGTTAAGAAGAAAGGAGCTGATTGGATCACACAGCTGGACAACCTTGAGTCGCCCACAAGTACTTTTCCAGCCTGAGAGAGACGGGATTGAGTTTCTAATCACTACAGTTGTGGCGTGTTTTGAGTTTCACATGAGCAACCCCCTTCATAGTGCAGTTCCTTGTGCTGTCGTAAGCTTAAAAAATGAACAGCAAACCTGAGCCTTGCAAAGTTAAAGATGAATCCAAATAACACTGCAAACCCTCCCATGAGTCAAGGTCCACAGAATAAAAACTTGTGAATGTCTTTTTACCTCTGAGGGCAGACTGAAGGACTTTCTGCGGAAAATAGACTCCTTAGAAGTTCAGGAAAAAGTCAATTTAGATAAAAAGGTGCTATCTCTGTTTGGGCTGTTCAAGGAGAAGGAAATGGAGAGAAAATGTTTTATTTGGCTGGCTGGCAGCAGACGTGGTCGTAAAAATCAGAGAAAAGAGTTGAAGAAACAGAGAGTTTGAGTGTGAAGAAGGTCCTCCATGTCTGACATCTCTTTACCAGACGTGGTGAAGGACTCTGCTGCTGCACCACTGCCTGGTGTGGTGAGTTGTGTCTGTATTTCTCTGATTATGTGTGTTTGTACTGAAAGAGGAGATTTTGTTCTGCGTGTTCTGATCGGGCTTCAGAAGAGTTTTTCGGGCAAATTTGAGGAGTGAATTTGTGTCCTAATGTTGTTTGTGTAGAGTTTCTGTTGAATGAAGAAGAAATATTCAGATATCTTACATTTCAGATCATTTATGTGTACACTAAGTCCTTTTTGGAGTGTGAGTTTGCATATAAAGAGGCTCTAGCAGGTTTCAAAGAGCTTGAAACGCAAATATCCTAATTGTGAAAGTGTAACCAGAGCATGAGAAGAATCTGGAGGGGGAAACCTGGGAGAAAGGATTCATCATGTACCAGCAACATAGCGAATCAAAGCAGTCGCTTTGATGTGAGGGGAAAGATTTGCTGCATCCTGGTGCAGTTGAGGAAGCGGCTGCATAAAAACAATGTTGATGTGTGCCAGATTGTCACATGGTTCCACTGTTTTAAACAGCAGCTTAAGTGCAGGAGAGTAGGTATAACATATCA
Organism: Thunnus maccoyii; assembly: GCF_910596095.1. Lineage (NCBI taxonomy): Eukaryota > Metazoa > Chordata > Actinopteri > Scombriformes > Scombridae > Thunnus > Thunnus maccoyii. Next base: position 17,793,880 of record NC_056538.1, read on the forward strand.
GGGAGTGTCGAGTGATGTCAGTGTCTTTTTCTTGTGATTAATTTACAACTGTCAGAGCACTCAAGTTCGTCTTCAGTCTGATGCATCACTTTATTACTTGATTCAGTTTAATGAGGGAGTTTCCAGGCGTTTTCTTAATGTTTAACAAGGAGGAGTAACATGAATCCTGATCCTAAGGTTATGACATTATTTCCACCGAAGGAAAGAAAAATGAGATTTTGCTGGTTTCACTCTTGTGCAAGAAAACTGAGAATTAGGATATAAACACATACTGGGGAAGAAATGCCAGACTGGAAAGGGCGTATGATTATAGGCAGATAAGCTGGAAATGCTGATAATATTTGGTCAACAGTTACAAAAAGTAAGTTGAGGACATTTAGTTGGACCTGTGTCAAGTTAAATTAAGCATAAACTGATAGCTGAGCTTTAGTTTTTCATAGTATTCGTCTTTACACCAGTCACAATAAGCTGCGCCACAGTCAATATTGGATCAGAGTTATCACACTCTTCCACTTAAAGATAATTTGTGGTTAGACTTTGAATAGGTCTGGCTTAGTTGCCAGTTAATTAGGTACACTGAGCTAAAAATAGCTCACTGTTGAATTGATGTATTGTTCATTTTTATGGTGAAACTCTTTTAGAGAGGTGATGATTCACTTTTATTTCTATTTATGACTTTATGACTTTATTTTATTTATGTCACTTTTCAGGCTGTTTCTGCTGTTGAATTGTATGTTATACTGAAAGGATGTTGCTTTGTATTGGTTCTGATACTTTTTTAATTGTTTTGTATAAAATGGAATATTTCCTTTTTGGTCTGCTATACATGCACAGTCTGAAATATTCAGTGATTTTGGACTTTTCTATGTCAGGTTAACAGCTGAAAAAGACATTAACATTTCAACTCCTGCTCTCCACCCAGTGTTACACAATCACTGTCCCTGGCCGTGGATCACAGGTTGTTATTGGACGACTGTGACAAATCCCTCACTGTGAATTTCCGTTATTGTAAAAGTAGACGCCCGCATTGAAACAGACCCCCCGTGACCTCTGCTCTCTCTGCCAGCGTTACAGACAAAAAGGGAAAGACAATATACATTGCAGTGAGATATAAATCTTTCATTTGCTCCTTTTGATGTTGCCCCTCATACCCAAACATCCCATCATCCCGAGGGAAAGCCATCTTTTCTGTGCGCTCCCTGAGGGCCTTGGCTGTAGCTTGGGTAGTCAGCTGCTGGATACCTCCGCGTGTGGACTTGGAGACAGCCTGAAGCTTGGGGGGGGGGGGGGGGGGGCTTGTGAGGGGATATCATCTCAGGCTTTGTGTCTCTACCAAATGGAGCGTCCTCCTTCCACTGCTGTTTCTGGTGATTCTCAGTGGGTCGCTGGCTCTATTGTGGATTGGGGCCCTTGTTGACGAGACGAGGCAGTGATAATGACGACTCATGGTTGCAAGCTCCCCTCCTCATAGTGCGTCTGCATGCTATGTTTTGTTTTTGTCCATCAGTGCCTGCTTTAGTCTCGTCACAGACACAGACACACACACACTTCCTACTAATATTAGCCCTCACGCCTGCCTCACATCCTCTGTACGAGCACATACACACAAGCTGTCCCCTCCTGATTTCCAAGTTTTTACTCTCTGACACATTGTTGCCTAATGTGGCATGATGATGTCACAGACAAGACCAAGATGCCCTCTGTTCCATCTGCCGCAGGGCCAGGCCTTTCATCTTGTATTATGTGGCTGTGATGGGACCTGACAGGGGCCCACCGAACTGCTGAGTAAGGGGAACTAAGGGTCCCAGGCCAGGAGGGGGGAGAAGGGGATTGGGAGGGTGGCGGGTTGGTGCGTTCACTGGGGCTTCAGAACTGGCACAGCAACATCCCAAAGATCCCAGAGTTGAAGTTTTTTAATGGTTCAACATCATTTTGTGTTTGAGAGAGCCTATAAAAGTGATTGAGAGAAACAAATAGGACAAAATAGATGAGAAATCATTATCTATGAGAAATCATAATATGACATGTGGTTTGTCAGTTATTAGCTATGTTTTTTCCTGTTCTTTTGCTGGACCAGTGTCCACAGGAGCCATGTTGCTTTTTGTTTAGTCAGTGGTTCCCAGCCTTTTTGGCTTGTGACCCCTTAAAGATGCCTTGTGGAGTTTTCTTGTAAACAAACTTAAAAGGATTTCTTTGGCGTTTTCTATCTTTTTCTCATTGTCAACAAATCTCATGTGCAGAGCCAAACCAACGATGAATTCATCCTACTTACAAGTATTTTGAGTGTATCCAAAGTCAGATATATCGTATTCCTCTGAGCTGTAGAACTCTGTTGTTGTCCAAAAACTATTAAAGTTTAGTTTGTTTAGAAATGACTCCAGAGACTTCAGTGATCACGTTTTTAGTCTCTGGAGAGTAGTTCTGTGTATGGCAGACGCCACTGTGCATGGTTCTGTTTACAGAACTTTGCCAGCTTATTGTGCTGCATATCACAACCTTTTGACTTTGTACTATATTTCTGGGTAAATTTACAATGTAGCACAAAGTCAAGAGGTTGTGATATGTCACAACAAGATAGCGAAGCTCTGTAAACAGAACCGTGTTCCTGTGTCTGTACAGTGGCATCTGCCTTTGTAGGAAGTACTCTGTGCTACGTGCTCGTGTACATGCATGTAATACAAGCAAAACAGCATCCCACTCATAAAAACATCACCCCATAGTGCTATTAGTGGTTCAGAACTTCACAGGGTACCTTTTAAAATGAGTTAGTAGCTCCTTGAGACCCCTCACAGGTGAATGACTTCAGTGTGTGGACATGAGCTCTGAGCATGTTCAACAAAAAATGATTCATCTGAAGGATTTTTAGAGGCCTGAAGAGGTGAAAATAATCAGTATTTCACAAGGATAAAGTGGTGAAAAATATAGAAAGGTTGGAAAAATAAACATGGTTTTGTGTAAAATATATAATTTATTTTCTGTTGTATTTCTTTCATCATCTTGTTACTCCTCAGATTTGTCTTTGGGGCCCCATTAGGTATCCTGACCTCTAGTTTGGGAACCAGAGTTACAAAAACACACAGTAGCCACTCAAAGCAAAGAAAAACCATCTCTGAGTTTCCTTTTGCTGCAGGGCCCACAGCAAAACAGTACCAGACCTAATTTTAGACACCTAATCCCACCTTTGAGCTAGATATCATATTATGTTTCTTCTCATCTGTGTCTACTTTACCGGACTTTATCTCAACAGCGCAATCTCCTGCAATATATCAAGTTATTTTTAGATTCAGGATCGTGGTCTCAATTCTCTTAAACCTCGTGCCTCAAGCAAACTTTGTTTTCGAGTTTCAAGTTCACTAGTACACATGTATGATTCCACCTGTCTTAGCTGTGGTTTGATTTCTGACTGTGTGTGTGGTTTTTTTTTTCTTATAGCTCTCTGTGAACCCCCTCCTTTTACTCTCTCCTGTCACTCATTCATTTTTCCACCTGTGAATCTCATGTGTCCGCATGTTGCGTCTGTTGTTTTGTAGGCGATGGAGGTGGAGAGGGCCATGTCCAGTGAGCTGCAGGCTTTAAAACAGGAGCTCCAACAGAAAGGAAGCCACAACAGGCCGCAGGATGAGGAGCTGATCAGTGCCATGAGGGAGCAGGTAAAAACCATGAACAAACACAATATATGTGCCACAAAATCTAACTGTCAACACACTAAAATGATGGTTTAATGAAGTGTTTACAGTCTGGAGAGCACCATGTACTCACACGGACCGAATGATCAGAACAGTCTGTTTTCCTGTCAAACGTGTTGATTGTGTTGCCAGCGACTCTTTCATCTTATTGTATTTTATCAGTTACAGAGGAACAAGTTTTTTACCAATACATAAAGAATATAATGCAACTCGAGATTAAATCTTACAGTAAATCATGGAAGAACAAGTAACAGGACAAATGGCAGTGGTTTATGCAACCATTCTCTCATATCAAATGAAGGAAAGTTCCTTTTTACACTTTCAACAGTATTTTTTTTTCAGGGAGAATAAAGTCAGAGAAAAACATTTCTCCTAACACTTACAGATATAAACACTGCTGGGTAGATGGGGCGTGATGGAAGACATGTTGCGTATTTAGGAAGAGATAAGTCAGTGAGAGTTTAGCTTTCAGTGAAAAAAATTTGTGATCTATGTGTGTGTGTGTTTGTTCAGGTGTTGCGTCTCACCCAGAAGGAACAGGTGCTGGAGGAGCGTTTGGAGAGTGTGTGTCAGGAGAACGCTGAACTGAGGGCGAGCTTGGCCTCTTTACACACACGTCTGGCTCTGCACGACCAACTCAGCCAGCAGCAGAGCCAGCAGGTACACACACACACACACACACATTATATACAGTACATGTTTCGAAGCAAGCAAATGAACACACTACACATTTACACAAAAAAAACATGAGCCTCCCTCTTTCTTCAAAGTAAGTACACACTGATTAGTGTTCATTGTAGCAGCAGGCAACACAAAAACAGCACAGTGTGGTTTAAGTATGAATGAACGAGCCTCAATAACAAAGGGATTTTCTGCTCCCTGCCCGGCGAACTGGGTTTCGGCGGGATTGTGGAAAGCATTGCTAAACAATCACCTCATCCCCGTCATTGTAACTTTCACCCGCAATTCTAGATTCCACTCGTGTTCGTTTGGTTTCATGTTGGGCTGGAGGCTGGAATCTGGCACGTCAGGATTTCTGTCGCACTGAACATTAGTAGAGTGTTTTTAAACAAGTGTCTCATGGCAGCTTTTAAAAAAAAAACAAAAACATTGCCTTGGGTAAAAGCACTTATCACATCCATCTGTCTTTTGATTATCAATATAATCTACGAGGATACATGATCTTATGTTCTCTTAATCTCTTTCATTTTTTGAACCTTAGCGTCATGTTTGTGTCTGGTGGATGTCTATGTTAGTATGTTAATACTTGTATGTGTGTGTGTGTGTTTGTGTTCGTTCCTCCTCATGTCTTCAGCTCGCCGAGGCGTGGCAGGAGGTGGAGGCAGCACGCGGTCGCTCACAGCAGCTACAAGCCCAGGTGGAGGAGCTTCAGGAGGAGGTGTCCCTGCAGGAAGCCAGGAGCCAAGGAGACGCCTCCCTGCTGTCTGAGCTGGAGAGCAGCCTGGACACGACGGGACTGGGAGTCAGCAAGGAAGAGGTACCAAAGCAGTGATTAGATTACCATGTAACACAATCAGACCACAATTTGTTAAACCATTATATGCCAGAACAGGAAGAAGAATCTCATCAGTGAGATTAAAGAGAAAAAAAAAGTGTATTTATACAGTAGATATGTATGATATGTATTTCCAGAAGAAAGAGTGTGATTGGCATTTTACTGTGTTGGATGTGGGGAAATGAAAGGATGAGAAATAATGACACATTACATTGTGAAAATTGAAAATATCCATCAAATCAGATGCATGCTTCTAAGAAGTCAATATAAATACCAGATAAACAAATGAAATGAGCAAAGGAAAGACTGGATAGGAAATAAAAGAAAACAAAAGAGAGAAATTTGCAGTTATTGTTAATTAATGTAGCTTTTGTCATCTTGGCTTCCACAGATGACACAATACACATGCAAAGGATAATTAAATTAAAATATACTTAAAAGTATATTCATATAATGGAAAATTCACACTATGTATATAACTTTCAAGCATCAATATTCATAAAAAATGTTCAAAGTGAAACAGGAGTTATGAGTAACACGATGAGTAATTTGGGAATTACTATACAATATATATCTTCTATCACCATATACATATAAAAGTATGTATATGGAGGATTTAATTTGTATCACCCGCTCCTAGCACTGGGTGACAGAGCATGAGAAAAATATTTCACATTATTCTGTTGGGTAATTGTGTAAAATGAAAGTAAGTTTATGCCTAGACGTAGGAAATACTCAGAACAATACAATGAACACAACAAGGCATGGTTAAGAGGTGGTGTGGCTATAAATTCAACCAAGTACGGAAAGAAACACTGGAGGTCTTTTTTGACTTTATCTCCATACTGTGGTTGGCAAATGCTAGTTTTGGGCTTTTTCTATTCTAGTCCTGCCCCCAATGATTCATGTGTGTTTAAAGGGGAAATTGTGTTCCTGTGATGACTGGAAACAAGAGTATTACACTAAGTCTTTCCTAAAGGACGTATATACTAAGATCTCACAATTATGGCGCCACCGAGAAACATCATATATAAGTATAATTTAGAGAAACTTGTATAAAATATCATAGTGCAGCACAGTAGCCGTCTCTGCAGAGAACGTGATGACAGAACATTTTGTTCAGGATCTCCCTGACAGTGTGACTTGCGTTTGAGGCAAGGACACGCTGCAACGAGAAGGTGCAAAGTTCCTGATTCTCAAAGTGAAACACCACAAAAGACCATCAGATAAGCAGCGCTGCAGCAGAAAACAGATGTTTAAATTGTGTCTGTGAAAGAACAGAGGAGTCCTCTAATTCTCACTCTCTGGATGTCTACTATTATTGTTTTGTTACAGCAGGAAAATGTGATGTATAACTGCACCCGTGAGTCATTCATGATATTTCCTGTTTGTCATACCAACATTGTAGGAGAGTTTCCTTAATGTAGAGTGTTCAGCGCATGTGTACATCTCTGTCTGTAACCTTATCATAAAATATGATATGATTATCTCTTGCACCATATTTAAATGAACCTGTTATCATCAGATAGGTATCCTCATGTCATATATTTGACTCAAGGAAGTTACACAGAGTAATGAGGTAATGCTATCACCTCCCACTGTGTAAATACGTTATGTTACCTAAGATATGATGTGTGTTGAGAGACAATGGTGCGTGGTGAAAGGAAAAGGGGAAAAGAGAGACCTTGTTTCTTTGTCAAGGATGGCTCACTTTCTATTAAAACATCTGAGACATGAGCTCTTTTAATGTAGGCGAAATATACAGTGACAGCCTCCGAGGTATACCAGTTGTGTCGTGAAAGTCTCACTTCATAGCTGCTTTAAAAGTAACGATAAACATAAATCAACATGCCTTCTCTCCTGTTCAACTTAGATTACGCAAGAAATGGGGTCCATCCTTCAGTTACTGCTGCCACTGACCCAGGAACTGAACGGCGCAAGGGCGTCAGAGGACACGGATCAACAGGGAGACCTGCAGGCCATGTTGTATCGACTGAAGGGAGTGGCTCAAACCCTGGCACAGACATCCAGCCCTCAGGTAAGCAACAGACATACAAAATGAACAAATGGGACAGGACAGGATATGCCTACAAAAGGCCGACCTTGTTTTCTCACACCATTGATTGATTGACACCAAATGACGCCTGAGTGAATAAGAATTGAGGATGAATATGCCTGGTAGGTAAATAAAGGCTAGAAGCACAGATGTACATCAACTATATCCTCTGTCATTTTTATACACATTTGGTGGAAAGGTTGACTTGCAAAGATTAAAATTAATATAACATATTTTTTATATATTATTTTTGTTGGTAGACAGCCTTGCACCTCGAAAATGTAGGTTTCATCGTCCAGAAAAGAGCAGCTGTACTCAAAATCATTGATCCATAAAGAAGCGTCCTCAAAGCTCCCTCATCTGATAGCACTTTATGCTTTAGATGCTGAAAAGGCCTTTGATCAAACTGAATGACCCTTTATGTTCACTACCCTGCAGAAATATGGGTTTGGTAACAGTTTTATGCAGTGGATTAGGATGATCTACTCAGAACTAACAACGTCATTTCAAAACCTCTCGTTTTACATCAAGGAACAAAACAAGGATGTCCAGCTTTAGGATTTTAAATTTAATCTAATCATTGAACCATTAGCTGAGAAGATAAGATCTGAAAAGAAAATCAAAGGCATAAAAATTGGAAGTCAAATATATAAAATGTCACTGTATTGTGATGACATCATCCTCTACCTAACAGATGTGGACTCCTCACTTTGTTATATCAATCAGATTATCACTCAGTATGGTTCATTCTCAGGATACAAAGTAAACTGGAGAAAATGTGAGTCACTGCCTCTAAACAAACACTGCAGTATCACATGTGTGCAAAATACAAACATTAAATGGAAACCAACAGAAATAACATATTTAGGATTAACAATTACACCAAATAGGTGTCAAACACATCTCACACAAATATTTAATAAAATCAAATCAAAGATAGATCGATGGTCAAATCTTCCCATTTCTCTGTGGGGTCAAGTGAACAAAGTAAAGATGAACATTCTTCCTACTGTCAAATACCTGTCACAATACAGAAAACCTGGTTTGAACATTTGCATAAAACAATCTCAACCTTTATTTGGCAAAATGTTCATACTTAAGGATGTCTAGTTCATACAAAAAAGGTGGAATACAGCGACCCAATTTCTTTCACTATTATCTGTCCTTTGGTTGCCAGTAAGTTATTTGATCCCTTTGTAAGCAAAGATTGGAAATGCATAGAAGAAAATATGTTACAAAGCTTAAACCTTGATTTAAAATGTCTATGTGAAAATGTTTCCAAAGCAAATCATGCAAAGCCCAATCGAAGCGTCATTTAACATTGTGAAATCATGTACAAAGATAATTGGAATAAACACAACTACCTCAATAAATCAACTGCGGCAGAACTCAAATATAACAGTAAACAAAAAGGTCATAAAATGGAATAAATGGAACGATATTGGGATCAGTAAGCTTTATCACATATTTTCTAATGACTGTTTTAAAACCTTTAATGAATTATTAATTGAACATAGTATCCCAAAAAGTGAATACTTAAATTACATCACTTTACGGCATACTATTAAAAAGAATATTCCCACAGACAAATTGAACACTGACACACACAAATTTGAAAATGTACTTTTTAACCACAGCTTGTTCAATAAAAATATAGTTAAATGTTTTACACAATATTAAGTGAAAGCACCATAAAGAAGAGGATAATATTTCCTGGAATGATGTATGGAAAAACACAAGGCAGCTGTTCCATTGTACGAAAAACAAACAATTTAAAATACTTAACAGATTATATTACACCCCAACACAGCTATATTAAATGGACATAAGTGATGGCAGTACATGTATAAAATATGGTGCTGCTGTTCCATCTATTGTGAGACTGCAATAAAATTAAAGATCTTTGGTTTGGTGTAACAAAGCAAGTGATGAACCACACTAATATAGTCATTCTCGCACCACAATCATGTATACTGGGAGATTTGCATAACTTCAGCGGATTGTCTTCAAAGAATAAAAATATTTCTTCTTCTCTCATTATGTATGGTCACAAAAAAGTAATCGTGAATAAATGGATTGCTTTAAATACACCAACTCACAATGTGCACAATTCACACTCACAATTAAAACATATAACATCACAATAACAAACAGTACAAAGCAAAAAACACACAAGACACATGATACAAAATGCAAAGATGACTGATATTGTTTGAAGGGTACATTGGTAAAGGGTTGGTTTAGATTGGTAAATTGATTCGGAGGGGTTTAGAAATGGTAGGACTCACTCGTATGTTTATTCATCGTCAGAAATGTATATCTTTTGTCTTTGTTTGTTTTTTGTTCTGTCTGTTTGTTTTGTGAGTCAAAAAAAAAAAGAAATGATGTGAGAAATCTTACCAAAAAAAAGTAGCGTCCTCACATACCATGTTCATCAGTTTATTTACAGTTAGCCTATCTGCCCCCTGGTGGCTGCTAGTAGGCACAACACTGTCTTCAGACAACACACTGACCTATACTGACTGACCAATTGATAGCCTGTATGCTTTGCTAAGCCTTCATTTGCTATGAGTGAACATATACAAGTGTCCAGTTGTGGCTCATGGTGTTTGTAGGCCATTCAGACCAGTAACATGCATTTATCACTGTAACTAAATATCCCCCCCCCCCCCCGCCCTTGCCACTTCCTCCCTCGGAGCACCATGCATATAGGCCAACACAACAGAAACTCTTTTTGGTGCAAATCTCTGTGAAACACATGGCTGACACCTGATCTCTTTGTTAATGTCTGTGTCCCAGGAGCTGAATCGGGCTTTTGTTGACCGGACGGGTGATCAGTGTGGGAATCCGAGCGCAGCGCAGGAGCTGAAAGATCAGGTAACCCACAGATGAACGAACACGTCTGTCGGGGAGGGAGGTACCTGTGGCAAGCCATTATGAGAGGATTTGGCTGTGTCAGTACTGACCTTGCTGCTGTCACTGTAATCCATCTTAGTGTCATCCTTTGAGGGCATTTTTCCTTGGAATTACACTTCTATTTTATGAAAAACTTGGAGGTTTAGTAGAGGTTTCTCTAGTCTCTAGTCTGTGGCAGAACATCCAAATTAGTTTATTTGCATTCACAAATTACACCGAAATGTCTTTTTCTTAAATCACATTTTTAATTCTTGTGTTATGTATATATATACATACATACATACATACATACATACACACACACACACACACACACACACATATATATATATATATATATATATATATATATATATATGTATCGCAACATGCAGTAACTCACTGCTACTTTGGTGCAACACCAGTGTCTGTAAAGTGTTTTAAGCAGATAAATAAACCGTAGTGTAAACAAAGTTGATGTCTTCCTCCTCCAGAACATCCAGCTACAGCAGGAGAACGCTGAAATGAAGCAGAAGCTGCAGAGCGTACAGGAGCAGGCTGAAGTTGCCCAGCAGGCCATCAGAGACCGAGATGAAGCCATAGCCAAGTGAGTCGTCCTTGTTGCTCAATAGTCTCAATGCAAATCAGTATCAGTATATTCAGATGCCTTTGATAGCATTTTTGTTTATGTGTTAGTTTTACAAGAACTCACTTTTAGCTGGAATAATTCTGCAAATGTTGTTGAATATTCAGAAAAAATAAATTAATTATTGCCAGACGAACAAAATGCATCAAGAAAAATAATTTATAGTTCTTGTGGAAATCTGTTCTTGTAACCATGGCAATGAGTGTATACATTTCTTGTGCGTAAATGTGACGTTAATGACGTTTAATCATTTCTTGATAGGAAAAATCTGATGGAGGTCGAGTTGGTCCGAAGTAAAAATGACATGATGTCACTGAACAACCAATTATTAGAAGCCATCCAACGTAAACTGGAGCTGTCACAGGAACTGGAGGCCTGGCAGGTGCGGCCCCTTTATCTCTGTAAAGCTTTGTTGTCCATCCCTTCCAGTCTGCTCTATCTATTAAACCATAGAGTCTCTGATGCTGTCATCTCGTCACACTGTCTTTAAATCTGTCTCCTGCTTTATGAAATCCTCAATCCATACATTATCTGCACCATCACTCATGACAAATCACTTTTTGATGCACATTGTCTTCAGTTTTAGTTATAATTTGACAAGACAGGAGAAGGATGTGTCTCAGTTAGTGTCCTCAGTGGGAGGTCAGGGACAGACGCAGCCATATCTCTCTCATTCCTGTCAGTTTGGAGGAATATGAACGGCAGGTGTCTCTGTCTATGAGCCCTTCTGTTGCTGAGTCATTATGCCAAGCCGAGCCATCTGCCAGAGGGTTTGATCTCCTGTGCTTTGATGAAGATAATGCAGATAATATTTAGACCAAAACACTGATTAATACTCTGGAGAAATTATGTTTGTTATCTGAAAGCAGATTCTTTCTCCATCCTGATGGGCTAAAATTTGGTTTTTGAAAGAGTTTGAATGCTATAATCAGTTTAAATATTCCAGTGGATTTCTACCACAGAATAAACAAATTGTGTATTATGTACAGGGATATGTGCAAGTCATATGGTTGTAGAAATGTCCTGTATGTGCAGATACAGACTGGTATTACCAGCAATATATAGATGACCTATGATACACAGACATCAGTCTAGAAATTCTGCATTCACAGACAGAAGAAACACACACGTAGAGATATTGTATATCCAGAAATAAAACCTGTTTAATACACAGAAATGTGCAGGAATATCTACAAGTTAAATACAGATGAGATAGCCTGAGCAGGACAGTGCACAGGACTAGAGAAAAGAGTCCAGAACTGGTTGAATTAAAATTGATGCAGCAGAACCAGAGATATTGTCGTTTTAATCTTCAGCTCCAACAGATGTGTAAGTGCAAACAAAACAAGCTCTAAGCGCAACTTTAAAATGACAGTTGCCTATTTACACATCCAGCAGATACAGAACAACATTAGCACTAATTTTGAGTCATGTTTCTGGTCACCTGATGAACATAAGACCAGTTTTCACTCTGCTTTTAGCTCCATTTGGTCTCAAACATAATGCCCAACTTAAGACACTATACTGAGTCCCTGTTTGTTAAACTTCCTGCTCATTGCTTGTTCCTCCTTGTCTTTCCTCAGGATGACATCCAAATCATCATCAACCAGCAGCTCAGGTCCCAGCAGCAGTCGGAGCAGCCTCAGAAGAAGCCCACGTCCAACGGCATGTCCTTCTTCCGTAGGCCCAGCAAGACGGCTTCCACCTGGACACACCAGCCGTCGTCCTCTTCCACCTGGAATTCAGACGTTAATCAGGAAAAAGCCCAATCCCCCTGGAGGGACTGGTTAAGGCGAGGAAAAGGGGCGCAGTACGGAAAATAACGGACATGGATGTGAGAAGATGTAGAACCAGGAGGAAAGGACAGGGGGAAGTCACAAGTGGAGCTTCCCGTTCATCATTATGGTGAAAAGGATCCATAAAGACACTTGTAAATCAGTGATGAACAACAGAGCCACTACGGACAAAGACTTGTCAAACAGGCACTTACATAGACACATTTCACTGAGAGGCTGAGCCTTCTTAAAATCTAAACTGTGACAACCTGGAACACTACTAGCATTTTCATACAATAACATGAAGTTTGCTTGAGACTGTAAATATTGTGCCATATTTTGTAATATCCGTAATATTTGTGAATGTCTTTATGTTTGAGACTTTATATGGTATATATGATAGATGTAGATCAACGGAGAGTATTTGTTCAGATTATTTAACAGAGATGAAAGCAGAAAGAGATCAAACAGTTAATTTGTGATTGTACTGTCTTTACATACCAAGTTGGATGTGAGAAGTTACATTTTTTACTGTGTGTCCCAGAAACTAAATATGTAAAAAATGTTGATTGTATAAGAAACACTGCAGACATATTAGATTCAACAAAGAAGCTGTTATTTTTATAATTTCTTTTTTATTTGGTTTTTTAGTAAAAACCAAATATTTTCTGAATAATCACCTGGTGGGATGTGTTTGTACAGCGAGGCTATGACCTGTAAATCATTGTTCAGTATTGAGGCTGCTTAGTTTAAACTGTGTTGTTTTCTGAGCTGTCTGACTGACTACATCTGGAGTGATTGCCGGATAATTTCATAAAATATTAAATAATCATTTCCAGTCTTTGTGCGTTTTTACATGTCTGGTCAAAATGTTTAATGTGAGCAACTGGAAAAGGGAGAATCAGGTTCTTGTTTTTCATTAGACAGCATGTTAAAGTATACATTCAAAGCTGCAGTGGTAACAGCATATCTGAACAGGATACATTAAGTGCTCGACTGGTAACAAGGAACATCAATAAAGTTCCCAGTTTCAGGGCAACAATTAAGCACTCTTGGACACTTTCGTCTATAAAAGGAAAGTTTTGTAATGTGTCTTTTCTCATATTTGTCTTATTAATAGATTTTGATCACAGCATAACAGAAAAATGTCTTCAATATAGAAATTTAAAAAACTATTTGAACTTGTACAATCATGAAATCCAGCATTGATCCCAGGATGAACAGATTTGTCAGGAGTAGTCAGTGCACATATTGAAGATACACTGATTGTACGGAGCCTTTAGAAAATATCCAAGCTTCTTGACTTTTTGTGTTGTAGACATTTAAAATTGACTTCAACCACAAGATACACATCACATCTAATGTTAACAAAATTTAGATGTTTTTACAAATTTTGATGAAATGATTTAATGGCAGACATCTCATTTATGGAGTTAAAGTAAACTTTTGAATACGTTGTAGCATAAAATGGTCAAAACATGTCTGCAGGGAGTTGATGATGGTTAGCAGCGATACAAATATTACTTCACCATGTGCTCTGTTTGTACTCCTGTACGTGTAACTACGAATTCCAAGACACTTCCCACACACACTCCAGTCTCCTCTTAGTGATTTTTACTCACTCAATGCTCAAAGATTATCTTATCACGCTGTTAGATTTCTGCTTGAATGTATTGAGTAAACTTTTTCATTCCTAAATTAATGACTTTTGTATCTGTGGGAAATGTTGGTACTTTCTGAGTCCTGAAAACAACATTAACTGGCAGTAGGATAGAAACTGTAAAAAAAAAAAAGAAAAAAAAAGTGGAAACTGTGCTTGGTAGCAGCATGTAAAAAGTTAACACATACCCAGAGACAGGACAGGAAGAAAGATTTTAAATGGGTCACATCTACAGTATATAAAGTACATGAGAGATCATTGAACATTTTTTCCTCTATATCTTTGAGACAATATATAGGAGTTATTTGCACCATCAAACATTTTTTGGTATCAAGCATCAGGCAAAATTATCCAAGGGGACATAGTGTATGAGTCCTTTTATCTAATTAGAAAAGACAGTTACTGTAAGACACAAAAAACAGCCTTCATTGATTCATACAGACAACTATAAAAACTGAACTAACTACAGTATAAACCAGGAGAAGGAATGTTGTCAGATAAACTTACAGATTAGTCTGTTTGTATTTCAGTATGTATTTAACCTGCTATAGTTATGAAAACAGTATATCAGCTATCTTCTATCATGCACATAAACAATATCTCCAAATATTCATGTCATGTTTGTGTCCAACTGAAAACTCTGTAACTCTGTAACTTAACTTAAAAGCTACACCTACAGGATGGACATTAAAAGAAATGTATTTGTTTTTAATTTCATAAACACGCTGTTAAAGAACAATGGAGGGGGCCACATCCACAAAACTGAAACAGACCCTCCTGGAGCGACCAGGACAGACACAGTGAGAGGTGCAGTCTGCTGCTGCCCTCTGCTGATAGTCAGAAAACACTGCAAACTTAAAACCACATATCAAGCAGATATTATGCAACAACTGACTTTTCCACTCACACCATGTTCCAGATTTGAGATTAAAAAAAGGAAACAAAGAAAGGTTGTTCTCAACGAGTGACACCTATCGCGCTCTGACTGTAAGTGCTGGCAAGTCAGTTAATTTTTAATAAATGTAACCGTTTATTGCAACCAGGTGCAGAAATGACTGACTGAAGATCTTTGTCTTTGATAGTCAGAATCAGCTTTATTGGCCAAGTATGTTTACGCATACAAGGACTTTGACTCTGGATTCTAGTGGCTCTCAATGTGTTTAGACACAGCAATGTTCAGGAAGGACAACAAGCTGAACAAAGATAATTAAACATAAACATATTACTATTATGTACAAGCAAAATAAATACATAAATTTAGAAACAACAAGTGGGCAACAACATACAATGTCTATAACCATTTTTGTAAACTGTAAACAGGATAAAATAGTGCAAAGTTGTGTAAGAGTGCTGAGAATAAATATTGAATGGGTAAAAAAGTGACAAGTTACTTTATATACATGCAGTACGTGGTTATATACAGTATATACAACCTGATCAAATATACAGTAATGAATTACATGTAAACATGTTATTGCACATTTTGTATTTTAAACTAAAATATATATAATTTGTCAGTACAGTGGATATTACAGTGTTACAGGGTTATTGCACAGTGACACAGTGAGTTAATTGTCTATATTGCTCAGACTTGAACTAAGTCAAATTTGTATCTCCTTAAAGGATATTGTTCAAACATTTTTAGTGTTTTGTTGTTTTTCTTATACAATATTATTCAAACATTAATATTTTTGTGTACTTAAATAAAGCACTTATGTCACAACTTTTTCTATTTTCTATTTATATTTATTTCGGTCTTTAGATGCTTAAGAGGACTCTTTGACTCTCCCTTCCCATATTCAAACAGCTTTATTGATGGGCATGGTACTAGCAAAAAAAAAAAAACACAAACAAAACAAAACTTATTCTCAAAGACTGGAAGACACCAGCTCCACCGTACTTTAGAAACTGGTGCATGAATTTGCTTTGGTTATCCACATGTAAAAACTGCGATTTAAAAATTGAAAAGGTCTACATAAATGGGAAGAATCTTGGGGTCCCTTTTTGCAATATCTGGACTCAATTTGACTGTATTTTATGTATTTATAGATTGGGCATTTTTTCTTTTTTAATATTCCTATTTTTGTTGGGCTGTAATTAATAGTCGCTTATGGATGATTTTAAAAAAGTCAAAAAGGTTGGAAACCACTGGTTTAATCTTCAACAATGTGTTGTATTTTAAAAGCCCTTTATATTATCCATTGTGTCAAATCTTCATCTGAAAAGTAACTAAAGCTGTCAGATAAATGTAGTGGAGTAGAAAGTACGATATTTCCCTCTGAAAATGAAGTGGAGTGGAAGTATAAAGTAGCATAAAATAGAAATACTCAAGTAAAGTATAAATACGGTCAGGGTACTAAAGTATAATACCTCAAAATTGTCCTTAAGTATAGTACTTGAGTAAATGTACTTCTTTACTTTCTGCCTGCCGTGAAGTTTGAGTTGAGCCACTCAGCGCTCCGTCTCATTTTGATGACGTTTACATTTCTATTTACTGAGGAACTGCTGGTTTCCTAGAAGCGATTTCTTAATCTAAAACATACATTGACCCCCCTCGTCAAACAGGTACGACAGCACTCTTTATGATTTGTATTCATGACTTAGACAGATGAGACAGGAGATTCTGGTAAGAGTTTCTGAAATGAGTGTGGAAATGGAGCCGTGGTGACAGCTTAGCTAACTTGCTAACTAGCCCAGTGCTGCTAGATAACCCTGCTAGCTGACTAGCGTCGACAAGAAACCCCGGCCTTACCTGCTGAATTGCTTAACAGGTGACATGACACTGTCGAAATAAGACAGCTCCATGAAGTATCACGAGTTGCTGAACTGATAAACAACATCGTAACGGTGAGATCTTAGCAGCAGTTTAAAAGAAAGGTTCACAAATTTCTCAAGTGTGTCTTAAAACAACAGTCAGGTGCTCACATGAACACTGAGAGGGGTTTTCCTCGCTGTAATCATTCCTCATGTTTATACTGGCCATTAAAAGTGCTTTCCATGTAAGTGATGTGGGCCAAATCCAGTCATTTTGTGCAAAAAATGCATTTAAAAGTTTATCTTAGGCTTATATGAGGCTTAAGCAGTCTGAGTTAGTCACATCAACTGGATATCTGCCACTTTTACAGTCTTTTAGCATCAAATTTCCTCTTTTTGTTTCCCTGTTGAGCTGCAGTGGAGGTATAGTAACAATAAGAGGGACTTTGGCACTAAAAAGACACTTGATTTGACTATCTGAAGATTTATATTAGCTTCGGATAAACTTTTAAATACATTTTTTCACAGAAGGAGGCTTGTGGATTATGAAGGGATCTTCTAATAGCCAGTATGAACAGGGGGAATGATTACAACAAGAAAAACCTATTTCAATGTTCATTTGGGCACCTGACTGTTGTTTTAAGACAGACTTGAAAAATTGTGAACCCGTCCTTTAAATGAAGTACAATCGCTCTATTAAAGCATTACTAAAGAATAGTAGACCTGGGACTAAAAGGTCACATTCATGTGCGTTCTGGGAAACAAGAGAGTAGACAAGCTGGCTAAACAAAAAGGGAAACATCAAAGTCAGAATTGAAGAGTTGAAACCGTATTTCCATCCAATTAAGGTGAGAAGTAGGTGAAGAGATAGTAACGAGGATGTAATAAAGAGCAGATTGAAAATTGGACACCGTAATCTAAATAGCACACTTAACATTATTTGGACAACAGTAGAGCATGCCTTTATAACATGCAGAAAAT
This sequence comes from Thunnus maccoyii, assembly GCF_910596095.1. Taxonomy (NCBI): domain Eukaryota; kingdom Metazoa; phylum Chordata; class Actinopteri; order Scombriformes; family Scombridae; genus Thunnus; species Thunnus maccoyii. The sequence goes on from NC_056538.1 coordinate 17,811,849, forward strand.
ATGAGGTAAAAAGAAGAGAAATGTTTTCAGGATTGCAGAGATAAGGAATAAAATGCACTCTACAGTGGTGAGGGGACAATTTTTAAGGACAGCTGGACTGATTAAATGACTGAAGGACCTGAGCAATGAGGGGAATTAAACTCAGAGGGAGGCAGTAATGCAACATCAAGGTCGACATCTGCTGGAAAACTCCAAAGGAGAAGAGGAAGATTGCCAACTGACCCTAAAGTACCTTCTCCATAAAATACTGACTTTAAACAACTCCCCATACAGAAAAAAGATAATTACATGTGTTAACTGTAGGGCACATTTTGATGTAAAGTAGGGATTTAATTTGGTTTGTGGTGGCCTAGAGACATGTTTAATTTGAATGAAGTGATGATACTACGTGCGATCAGGGAGCTCTGCATTGTATTGTATTATAAGAGTTAGGTCATGATAATATTGGGACAATGATTTCATGTGTACTGTATGTGGAAATATACTGTATATACTCACTAATCCCTTACTTGGTTACTCTTCTGTTTCGTTTCATTTCTGTTTATTTGTTGTGTCCTCATGGCTCTTTAAGGCTGGGATCTTGGATGGAGTGAGTGTTGAGCCCCAGTGAGATGACTGACCAGGGCAACAACAACCAGAACATCTCCTGCAACCCCTTTGCTGCCCTCTTCGGCTCACTGGCTGATGCCAAACAGTTTGCATCAGGCCAGAAACCAGCACAAGTGTCTGCTGAACCACCATGTGAGTAGAGAAGTCAGAGCTGCTGCAGTCCTCAAATAACAACTATAGCCAGTACTTGTATGGATTAACTGCAGTTCACACTAAATACATACACAACATAATCTCATCTTTTGTTTTTAGTCATTATAAGTCATACTAAAATCTGGATGAAATTTATCCGCATGGTTCCATACTTACTTTCTGCGTCTCATATTGCAGTGGAGGACTCAGGAGAGAGCCAGTCAGAGTCAGAAAACTCTGTGTCAGACAGTGTTGATGACAATGACGACTCTGTGGCAGAGATCAGCCGCTCCTTCCGATCCCGGCAGGAGCTGTGTGAACAGCTCAATGTCAATCACATGATCCAGCGTATATTTCTCATCACCCTGGACAACAGTAAGTAAAAGGAGACTTTGATAACGTATACCCCCTTTCATGTAGCAGAGGTGCGTAGGATGCAGGTCTATTGAATATGTGTTGGATCCACCTGATAAGACAGCTGCCATTGATCGCTGTTATCAGAGATTCCAGTCTGTAGTATAATTTTAACCACTTTACTTATAAACCAGAGAATTACACATTACACCCCATTCAGATACAGTCTGAATGGGGTGTAATGTGTAATTGGACGGCACAGATGCAATATCTAAAATTCTGCAACATCTAGTATAGTTATTGTAGCCATAGGTTCACAGTAAAACACTAGCAATCCTTTCTTCAGTGACCTGTGTTCACCCTCATATCAAAGATGATCAGTATGTAAAAGCCTGGGTGTGAGAGGTGGGTGTAGATCCAGGTCAGATAATCCACGTTGCCTTTTAAAACTCCAGCAAACCGTCTCCCCAGGTCCTTGCACCGATGTGAATGAGACGTTAAACGGACAGCTAAGTGCTTGATGATGTAACTGTGTGTATCCTAAATAGCTGCAGAGTGTGTTCTGTTGCTCTCAGTGGTATCGTTGGATGATGATAGCCATCTTGAATGTCAAATTTAAAGTTTCCAGTTAGTAACAGATGACTCATCATCCCCCTCACACATACTTCACACACTGTGAAATCTCTACTGGTTCTCTCCACCACTGAGACTGCTTAGGATGAGTCATCATTTTCAGGAAATGCAGTCAAAAAGACCCCCCTCCCCCCTCCCCTATTTACACATAGAGCCCCTAAACAAATCCCTCAGCCACCTCATTCTGAAATAAACCAGAGCAAATTCTTGCTGTGCATTTAATCCTCCTGTGTCTTATTTATTCAGATGTTGAGCTGTTGATTTATTCCTTAAATACAATTAATCCAGTGTTCATGGTTTGGTTTAAGCTTGTGCGTTGTTATATGTAACATTATTTTAACTCTTTTTGTTTAATACATCCTGGTTTTGTTCTCTTACCTAGGTGACCCCAGTCTGAGAGGAGGTAATGGGATCCCTCCTCGCTGTGTGTACTTGGAGGAGATGGCTGCAGATCTAGATGGACAGGACTGGCTGGACATGGACAACATAGAGCAGGTCTGATGTCATCACTATTTATGTCAGCGCTCCTTTCTTCTGTCTTGTTTCATTCCTCTCAACAAAGCACTAAACGTTTTGTACAATCAGTGAAGAAAATGCAACCTGTAAGCAATGCCAAGGGCATTCTTTAGGCACAAAATAAGGCTGAGATTAAGTTGTAATCTGTGATGTTTTTACTCTTTCATCCAGGCGCTTTTTAACCGTCTGCTGCTGTTAGAGCCAGGAAACCACCTCATCTACATGACGTCATGCAGCGCTGTGAACCTGTCTGCTGACCGTGACGCTGGAGAGAAATGTGCCATCCCTTACCTTTTCGCCTGCTACCAAAGGGCAAAGGAAGAGGTGAAAGTTTTTTCTACATGACTGTAATTGAAGAATTTGAGCGTAACTATTTTCTAAAAGGTTTTTCAGAGATTGCCCTCAGTTATAGTCTATTCTTAGTCATTGGACTGTAAAAATGACCCATGCTCTTCTATAATTCAGTGGCCTCTTGACTGTCTGTGCACCAGGTGACGAAAGTACCAGAGAAGTTACTGTCGTTTGCTGTTCGCTGTAAGAACCTGACAGTTTCAAACACACAGACGGTACTGCTCACCCCAGAGATCTACATCAGCCAGAATGTCTACGAACAGCTTCTGGACCTGCTGCTGGAAGCTTTCAGTGGAGCACGTAGGTTTTTGATTGAGCCAAAAGTGTCCAAATGTGTTCTCTTTTTTTTTTTCCTCTCATTCTATGTTTGTCTGCACTTGTTTTGTCTGTTGTCTTTCGTGAAGCTTTGCCTCTAATTTTTTTCCAATTCTCTGCATTTCAGAGCCAGAAGAGGTGATTGAGTTTGTGGAGGAGGTCATTGCTGGCCTGTTCACTGATCAGGAGGTCCGTACTTTTGAGGAGGTGATAGTACCGGTGTTTGATATCTTCCAGGGGCGCATCAAGGATTTGGATCTGTGCCAACCTCTCCTCTACTCCTACCTAGATGTTCTCCTCTATTTCAGCCACAATAAAGACATTGCGAAGGTCAGGAGACACACAGAGACATTTTGTTTGCTGATTGTAACATAAAGTATCTGCTGTGACAACAACAGTTTTGGTTTTTCTAGGTGTTGGTGGAACACATTCAACCCAAAGATCCAGCTAATGGTTTGCAGTACCAGAAAAGCCTTTTAGGGGCAGTTTTAAGTATCTCTTGCTTATTGAAAACCCCTGGTGTGGTGGAGGGTCATGGCTACTTCCTGAACCCCTCCCGCTCCAGCGCTCAGGAGACAAAGGTCCAGGAGGCCAACATCCACCAGGTGAGCAGATTCTGTTAAGTTTGAGGTTGTGAGTGAAGTCACCTTGATTGTCAAAGCAAAGTAAGAGGGCTAATGATCTTTACCCTCCTTGTGTTGCAGTTTATGGGCCAGTTTCATGAGAAGCTGCACCAGATCTTGAAAAACTTGCTCCAGCGGTCTGGTGAGACACGCCACCTGCTCCTCTCATGGTTGGGCAGCTGTCTGCAGGCTAACGCCGGCCGAGCCAAAATATGGGCCAATCAGATGCCTGAGATCTTCTTCCAGATGTACGCCTCAGATGCGTTCTTCTTAAATTTGGGTGCAGCACTTCTGAAGCTGTGCCAGCCCTTCTGCAGGCCACGTTCGCCCAAACTGCTCACCTTCAACCCCTCCTACTGCGCACTCAAAGAGCTGAGCGAAGAAGAGAGGCGCAATCGCAATGTGCATGCAAGAGGTTAATATATACAGTATTAATGTGGCAGCTGTGGGATTTGTTTTGTTTTTAAAAGTGGGTTTATAGTGTTTTTCTACAGCTGTTTTATTAAATAAATTTTTCCAAAAATGTACATTAAATGTCACAACTGAATGATCACCTATATCATGCACCAGGTCTCGACAAGGAAACCTGCCTGATCCCTGTGCCCCCTCAGCAGCCGGTGGAGTCTGCACAGTCTTACAGCCTGCTGACTGAAAACCTCATACTCACACAACTCACCCTGCATCTCGGCTTCCACAGGTGCACATAACCAGTCAAACAATGTATCTTCCATATAGAGGTTTAAGAGAATACCAAGAGTTTCCTCAAATAAAGCCTTCACAGTTCCATAGATCCCACAACAACGTATGTTCCTCATGTTTGCGCCATATGTCGGCATTAACCTATGCTGTCTTGTTCTGTTTGTGTCCACGCACCTGTGTGCATGCATAATGTGCATGTGCAGACTCCACGAGCAGATGGTGAAGATGAACCAGTCTCTCCATCGGCTCCAGGTGACATGGCAGGAGGCCCAGCGAACAGGCAACCCAATGTCGGAGCAGCTCCTGGAGCAGTTTGAGCGTCTGATGATTGTTTATCTGTCAACCAAAGCTGCCACCACGCAGCCTGCCATGCTGCAATGCTGCCTTAACCTCCAAGCTTCCACTGCTGCTCTGCTGGTTCAGCTTGGTGTGGGAAACCAGGGGCCTGAACATGTAGCACTCAGTTTCCCCCTGCCCTCTCTACAGAGTACTATGCTCTGCTATGTACCAGGTACGTCGCATTTTCCACTTCTCTACAAATACAGTGGAATAGAAAACTTAAATTTGAGCCTCTGCACAGTGGATACTGCAAAATGTTGTGAAATTACTACATGTGATGTAAGGTAGTGATTTTCAATTATTTTTCATATTTCTCAACGTCATAGTTATGAGTTAAGTGTGTTTTTTTCAGAATTCTTTGCAGAGAATTTGGGAGATTTTTTCATCTTCCTGCGTCGATTTGCTGACGACATTTTGGAGACTTCTTCTGAAAGTCTGGAGCAGATTCTTAACTTCATCACTGTCTTCATGGGTAACGTAGAGAGGTACGTGATTTAATCTGTCATGTCATTTAAGCTGTCATGATTATAGTCTGGTGTCAGGTGACCTGAAAGGAAGAATTGTGATCCCAATAGGGTTTGAATAGTGCATTGCTCCAAACCCTCCTTTCCTGCGTCCCCCAACAGGATGAAGAACCCACATTTAAGAGCAAAGCTGGCAGAGGTTTTAGAAGCAGTGATGCCCCACATGGAGCCCGTGGCTCCGGGTGCTGCTCAGCCAATCGTGTTCCAGCGAGAGAGAGTCTTCTGCTCCTACAGACACGCACCTCAGCTGGCCGAGGCCCTCATCACTGTGTTTGTAGACATTGAATTCACAGGTGAAGCACATATTTGTTTTCCTTGTAAGTTTTGAATTGGAATGTGAAGGATTTTATCTTTTATCTTTGTATTAAAGGTACAAGTCTTTTTTTCGAATCAGGTGAAACTGTTAAGATGCTGGATTGTGTGTGCGCACCTGTGTGTATTCTGGAGATGAAGATAAGGGGAGAAGCTCGAAGAAGTGAAAACAAAAGCATAGTAGCAGTGATAATCATTTGACTTTGTTTAGTTTTGCTCTTGTTTTTTCTTCAGGTGATCCTCATCAGTTTGAACAGAAGTTCAACTACAGAAGACCCATGTATCCCATCCTCAAGTACATGTGGGGCAAAGAGAACTATAGAGAGAGTATCAAGGTATTAAGAACTGAGTATCTTTGACATTCTTCATCCTATTAAACTGTTTTCTCAGTAGCTAGAAACAAACTCCTTCAGCCCCTTTCACGAAAAATGCTCTTACGTAAAAAATCATTCACCGCTGTAGGCATAATAAGAAATTGATAAATGTGTGTTCAGACTTCATACTGTTGATTTACTGTATAATGATGTTGGTATTAGACGAGCACTGGCAAGATGGCAACATAGGAAGAATATAGATATGATGTCAATATTTTCTTTAGGTTGTACATAAAAATCTTGCTGGGCTCTGAAGTGTATTTTGGAGTTTATGATTAGGCAACTTCATCAATAACTGACGTTGATTTTTAGTGACGGAGCAGAAAATAAGCTTTTCCAGAAGGCCTTCATTTTTCCTCACTCTCTCACTCGTCTCATCTGTTATTTTCTGGTTAGAGTTGAGTAGTAGTGAGGAAAGGTGAAGGAGTAAATAATCTGTTGCCTTTGATTTACTGATAAAGTGTTCAGGATGTTTCCTCATATACAGTAGCTTTCTAAAAGACAATAAAGGAATGAGTGGGAGCAAGGTGTACATGGTTTACTTCTAAGTGATTTTATGTATACGTAATGTATTACCAGTCAAAGGTTTGGACACACCTTCCCATTCCCTTGAATGAGAAAGTATGTCCAACCTTTTGACTGGTACCGTATATATATATAGGCGAACTGTATTTTATTAAGTTGATTGATCTTAATATGTTTTTCATTTTGTTGAACTTCTGTGTTTCAGCATTTGGCAGACTATGCATCTGACAATCTGGAGGCCATGAACCCCCCTCTGTTCCTCAGGTTCCTCAACTTACTGATGAACGATGCCATCTACTTACTGGATGAGGCTATTCAGGTGAGACTGTGATGCATTTTGTTCACAACCTTCTATACATGCAAAATGTATATACCATCATAACATATACCATGTTTCCACATCTGTTAAATACATAGTAAAATTATTAATTTCATTTAATTTATTATCTTAGCAGTTTTTGTGTAAGATTCACCATTTTTCATGAGCTCAGTTTAGAAAAATGAAATTCATATGTGTGTCGACTTTTTTTTGTAGTACCTGAGTAAAATCAAGGTTCTGCAGCTGGAGCGGGATCGAGGGGAGTGGGACGGTCTGGCCCCTGATGCCCGGAGAGAGAAGGAGTCAAGCCTGCAGATGTTTGGACAGCTGGGCCGCTTCCACAATATCATGTCCAACGAGACCATTGGCACACTGGCCTTCCTCACCTCAGGTCAGGCAGATTTGATTCTTCATATTGATGAATCCATTCAAAGTTTGTCTTCATCTGCCTCATGTTTTTTTTTTCTTAAACCATTTTCCTCGTTTCCAGAGATCAAGGGGATCTTTGTGCACCCCTTCCTGGCTGAGAGGATCATCTCCATGCTTAACTACTTCCTGCAGCACCTGGTGGGTCCTAAGATGGGTGCCCTTAAAGTCAAGGACTTCAGTGAATTTGACTTCAAGCCCCAGCAGCTTGTTTCTGATATCTGCACCATCTACCTGAACCTGGGGTATGTTGTGAACACACTTCTTTTACATCCTAAATAGATGATATAATTGGAAACAAAGGACAATAAACTTCAAAATAAACATTTAGCAGTATGTGTTGATATTTTCTTCTTTTAATTTTGTTCTTTTATTGAGGCCATATTCTCTGGAGAAGAAATACAGTGGCACACTGCTGAGTACAAACACTATTTTTGGTTTCCAAATTTAAAAAAGTGTTTTTGTCTTTGGCAGAGATGAGGAGAATTTCTGTGCCACAGTCCCAAAGGATGGACGATCGTATTCTCCTACCCTCTTCTCCCAGACAGTTAGGGTACTAAAGAAGATCAACAAACCTGGGGACATGATTGTGGGTTTTGGACTCCTTGCTGATAAAATAAAGGTATCATTTGACATATGTTTGTCAGAGATAATCCTGGAATTCATGTTGAGTTTTTACAAACCTTATGAATCTATGCAGTGGTCACTGTGGTGTATGCGGCAGGAAATTCTTCAAACGTTGGACGTCATTCTGTCTCTGCTTTAGTCCCATGCAGACAGACAGCAGCAAGAAGAGGAGACTTATTCAGATGCCCCAGATGAGTTCTTAGACCCCATCATGTCAACCTTGATGCTTGATCCTGTTCTTCTCCCATCCTCCAATGTCACAGTTGACCGCTCAACTATAGCCAGGCATCTCCTCAGGTTTGTTACTTCCGACAAAGCACTGAAATTCTCTCAAGGTGATATCTACAAGGCATTGTTACCCATTTGATTTTTATTGTCTTTTCTTTGTTCTATCATCTGATTAGTTGCTAAGGGCTTTATGTATATGTATAAAGCTGGTGTGCAGGAGTCAAATAAGGAACCACTTATTGATTTCTGTCCTCCTTTCAGCGACCAGACAGACCCATTCAACCGCAGTCCCCTAACCATGGATCAGATCAGGCCAAATGAGGAACTCAAACAGCAGATCTTGCAGTGGCTGGATAAGCATAAGCAGGAGAGCCTGCAGATGGGACCTAGTGGCTAGCCTCGATCCCTCGCTGTGATAAACAATGACTGCACCCCCGTTTTCTCTCCCGGCCCACGTCTAGTGTGCTCCTCTCTGCTTCTCAGCTAATCCATGGTGTGCTTGCCTCTGTGGATTTCTTCTGACTCCTCCGGTCCGACTAACATTGCATTAGCCTTTCATGCAGCCTTCATGCTCAGTGGATTATCTCTGTGACAACAGTCCAGGCAAACTGTAGCCCACCGGCTGGTGACAAGTTCAATATACACACACACACAGTAGCTGTTTGACTCCCATAATGCCCTATGGTAAACATTAGTAGGGCAACACAACCTCTGGTTCCTCTCTCTCTCTCTCTCTCTCTGAATACTGTGTATTAATTAGTTATCATCACATTCAGAACTGTGGCCAGGAGTATCTGTTCAACAGGACTTGTTGAATGTACTATATGAACTTGTGACTTACCTGCTGGCGCTAACAAGATTTTATACTGCGAGGTAAGTATTTTTGGGAACTCAGATGGCAGAACAAAGATGAAACTGTTAATGATTTGACCATAATTTCACCTACAGTAAGAATACGTGATACACTGCCTTTTTATGTTTTTGAACACCCTATATTTTAGCACTTTTGGCTGAAACTCAAGCAGCATGCTCATTGTAAATAAAATTAGAAATTAAATGTGAGGCATAGATAAAACTGGATTAAAATGTGTGTGGCTCTTATTTTATTGGCAAAGATATAGATTTGCTCTCCTGTGGCACAACTCTGCACATTTGTCTTGGAACTGTCTGTATATTTTATAGGCTTAATAAGGGTGATTTCTTTTAAGTGCAACTGTCTTTAATTAAGCACCAATTAAAGATCTTGTTAGGATATGAGAGCTCACTAATTAATAGATCATTAAATGAAAGGTTGAAAGGACACTGTTGCTTATACTGAAATGCAGAGTGGAAGTGCAAGAGCTGCTCACAGCTGTTAGAAATTTAAATTAATTGCTCCAATGACATCTTGGACAACAAACAAGCAAAATAAATCTTTGGAAAAACTTTTTTTCCTCACATATTGTTTTTAAATTGGCAGTAGTACTCCAACGTGGCAGTCGTCAGTTGCCTTATTATCACTTCTTAGTAGTGCAAGGCAGTAAAGGTAAATATATATATATATATATATGTATATATATATATATATACATATATATGTATGTCTATACTGAGTAACCAAAATGTCTTCCTGTGAACACTAGAACATGGTTTGTAAGTATAAATTTAGGTATTACTCTTGAGAAATAAAAGTGTCTTACAAAGAAACTACCACTTAATGTATTTTAGCACTGCAGCTTTCAGTATCAGAAGGCATGATGTCATTCATGACATGTTGAACACCACTGGCTGTTACTGGTCTTTGCTTCTGATTTTTAAACTGGAAAATCATTACATCTATTCCATGTATGGTCTTAATTTTAAGGTTAAATTTCTTGATTGAACCACAAAATGCCAAAATATGGAGTGTTCAATGATCTTTGGCAGTGTGTATAATAGTCATCATTCCCCTTTACGTCATTAACATTTATGTGATTAACTGATGTAACCCCGATATAGCGTTTTGAAAGGATTTTTTGTTGTGTGCAAGCGTAGTGTTTCAACATGGGCAAACAGCTGATCAATAGAATCGGTGCCTAAAACCACGAGCCTTGCAGTAATGTCAGCCAATGAGGGTCTGACTTGTTTCATACAGTTGAGACGTTACTATTAGTTTGTTGCTTTGAGGCATATAGAGAGCTGCGGGTAGAATATTAAAGAAAGATGGTGAGAAAAAGATCACTTGTTTTTGAGAAGCTTTTTTCAATTAAAGAGTTTTAATTCAAAATCAAATGTATAAAATGGCAAAATGTGAGAGAAAGATTATGTGTTTGTTGGCATGCCCTCATACTGTATGTTGAATATCTACCACCTGGATGATTACATGGGTTAAATTATAATGCAATATTTTTGTTTTAATTATCATTATAAAATGTTTATTTTGGATGTACAGTATGATTAAGAAATAAAACAAATGTGCGTTATATAAGACACTGTTATATTCTTATTCAGGAATATGATAGCAGAGTGTTTTCTTTACCAGTATACGATATCAGTCATTTGAAATAGATCATTAAATTTAGATACTTTACCAATACACTAACTGATATTTGTGAATGATGTATATTGAATCATGAGGCTATGGTAAATATTAAATCTTACACTATGAATATTTTACTTTTAAGTAATATAAACAGTCTCAGATGTCTTTGGGTAGCATGTATCTGTCTCCGTTTGGAAGGTTTTTTAACTCTTAAGTCTCTTCCAAACAACTTGTACAGGAGCTAGGGATGTGCCCGAATACATATACATTATTTGGCAAAGCACAAATAGTGGGTTTTTTATGAATAGTTGTTTCATACAAATATTTTAAGAATTACTTGTTTTCGGGAAGAAAAAAAAACATATTAAATACCAGCGCGCAGGTCAGTTACATCGCTATCTCAGTTTCTCTCCTCTGCTGCTCTGTTACGTCTATCAGCAGGTCTCAACGAGGGGAGTCACATCCACCTGCTACATGATGCACATTTCCTAATTTGGACATCACTCCTGGAGTTGGGGATGTCCCCCAGAGATAAAGCTGAGCTACTGACACACGCAAAGTGCTCCCAACAGACTCTCCATAACCTGTTGTTTCCCTTCTCCTTTCCACAAAGTAAAAATAAAGCAGTAAATGAAAAGTGCAAAGCAAGAACTGCCTTTGAAGTTCTTCCCTACATGTGACACGTTTTGCTGTCTCCGTGTTATTGGTGTATAAATAGGCAGAGGTCTGTCTGTAATGAGGTGATGAGTAAAGTTCTAACTCAGTAGTCAGCGCAGTTGTCTGTGATCTGGGAGACTCCAGTTCGAGACCTGATGTGGGGACCTCCTTTGTAAGGTAGTTTATTCATGAACACTTATTGTAACACTTTAATTTTCTAAAATTAAAAGTGTAATAAAAACAAAAACTGGATATTTAAGCCTCTTTCCTCTTTTATTCAAATACAAATACAAATACTTTTGCTGCCTCAACAAATACAGATACAAATAAAAATACTGGGCTCTCTGCACATCCCTAACAGGAGCAATGTCTTTATGTAAAACTATGACCCCATGACTTGGGGATTAGCATAATGTCCTCTTCATTGTGCATAAGATGCTCCTGGTTGTAACTTTTACATCCAGTTGACATCATAAACTTAAACATTTATTATAAAAAATAGCTGTTTTTGTTCATGAGTATTGATAGACTGCCCCAAGATATAGGAACTTCCAAGTTTGTTACTGGATTGTGTAGTTTTCATCTTTATATATACTACCACCAAAGTATATGCAATATACTTTGGTGGTAGTTCAAGTTCAAATTGTTCACTTGCCCACATTGAGTTATTTGGTTTGGGTTTAAGCACACACAGTAGTTTCTAGGTAAAAATATAAACATGTTAAGTTGACAAAACTACATTGTTCTCAAAGGCAACTTGCTATAGTTTGTCTTTCACTGTAAAGGTATTTATCAAACTGTTCTTTCAAATAAGCTTCTCTATTCTGTAATAGAGGCTCAATTTTCTCTCTGAGATTTAGTGGTGTTTATTTTGAAAAAATACGTATTATCTATAACTATATCTATATTAGGTTGTAAGTTGTATTTTGGCTGATACTATATTTGTAATGAAACTTAAAGATTCTGAAAGCATATTAGGGCTGCCAATCTAAATGAAGGACATCTTTGTAAATTAATAATGCGTATTATTAAATCCATATGTTTTACAGGTGATGAAGATCCCTGATGATAGTGTCCAGGAGCAAAGATTTCAAGGTGGAAAAAACATTTCTTATGCTATAGTATAATAAATTAGTAAGGGACCTTTGCAATATCAATCCACCTGCAACATTTCCACCCACCAGATTTATCTACTTTAACTTAATTAATTGCCAAACATAAGTTGTATTTATAATTCTCTGTTAATTAATCAATTACATGCATGTGAAATAACTCCATATGGTGCTTCTCTTCCAATGAGCCATCAGTCCAATGATGCATCTTCCCAAAACAGAGATGGGTGTGCACAAGCACACAAGAGCAATAAGAAGTGTCTTTAGATAGACAGAATATGGTCAAAAATCTTGAAGAAAGATTTTTTTTGCAGAGACAGTTCTTTTTTTCCAATCTCTTTTATACTCAAAACAAGACTTAATATTGGGTGTTTGGGTATTCAGGCATGGTGGTAATTCATGGGTCTAGTATGCTAATGGAGCTGCTCTTATCTGTTTGATATGCATGTGTGGAGCTGAAAAAAATCACCACAACTCTATTTGTGCAGCAGGTGTTATTGAAATAATAATTTCACTTGTTAAATGTCATAGCAAGTGGAGGTGGTGGAGCAGAGTAATATCCTTCATTGGGTGGAGAATGCATTGCTATTCCCTCCTGCCATAACACATATTCTAATACAGATAACTATCGCAGCCTCCTGTTAGTAGATTGTCTGTTGTCTCGGTTTGGCTGCAGTTAATAAAAGGCTTCTTATCTTCCTGTTTCAATAAACCACAGTGAAAGCTAACGGTCTTGCTCTTCCTTGCGATTCAAGTGCGACGCTTCTTTCCCGGGCAAAGCCCCTGAACCTGATTTGGATTAAGCCATGCAGAGTCTGAATAGGGCCGCTGAGAAAATGCATTGTCGGGGTTTCTTCAGTTCCGCCCCGCAACATGCATAACGACGTGTCGGCCAGTGAGAGTGCAGGCTGCGCTGGAGGTTGTTTATGTGAAGTGCTGGGTTAGGGTTCCGCCCACCGAGGTATCTCTGATCGCAGGGCAGACAGGCAGAGTGTAAAATGGCGCACAGCTGTCGGTGGCGGTTCCCCGCTCGGCCCGGAGGGAGCAGCAACTCCGGTACCGGGAGGAGAGCGGGCCGAATCAGGGTTACTGCCTCTCTGCGGAATGTTTCGGGAGCCCACCCCAACGCAGCCGGGCTCGGACCCGGGTTTGATGCTGCACTACAGGTCTCTTCGGCTATCGGGAGCAACCTGCAGAAATTTCGGGATGTTTTGGGGGAATCGAGTGACTCGAGCAGCGGGGAGGTAAGCACAGGACAGGGGCAGGAGCAGCCCCGGCGGTCACCCGGGAGCATCGGTCAGACAGCTGCGGGGACACGGTGCATCTGGGGGAGCCCGTTTCTTCCGAGCTAACGGTTACTCTCTCTCTGCCCAAACGTTGACCATCTTTTCCCTCTTCCTAACGTTAAGTGAGGCTGTGAGAAAACTTGTCATTGCCAGGATGCTCTGTTAACTTTGAGTTGGGCTGCTGTGGCCTTAAACTCCACACTTTTAATGCTCTTACAACATTTAACTTTAGCTAGAAAAACAAAACAAACGGTTATCAGATGTATGGTCTCAACGGCTCTTACTGGAAAGTTTTCCTCACCTTTTACTGGAGTGTGACTGAGGACAGGCTACATCCACACAGTTGGGATGAACTGGTGCTAACGTCTGTGTGCTAGCCCCGACCAAAACACTGCAGGGATCTCCTTGGTTTCATCCTTTAAATTAAATATACATATCAGTTAACACATTGAACATTTGCTGGCACATTTGGTGACTAACTCACAGTGTAACTAAGCCGTTACAACTGGTTTACTAGTTAGCTACTTGACATTAGCTTTGATGGGAAGCGTTCACGGCTGGACATGTCGCCTTCAAATGCATGTACATTAACACACAGTAAAAGTTATCGTCCTGTATTAGCGTTATTACGCGTATTTCCGGCAGTAAAACTGCATTTAAATATCTTGTGTCTGTTATAAACATATATATAAAACGATGTTTCCTCAGGGTGCAATAGCTTGGGGGGCTTCAACATAGCGTGTAAATGTGTTTGAAAACAAGACATGTCAACTTGAAGGAGGCGAGAGCACACAATTGTGGTTTGTAAGTAGCTAACGTGAACTCAGCTAGTTTATTATTTACTTTACTTGCTTCCACATTTCTATCAATAGTATATGAGCTCAGGGGCTGGCTGTTTGCAGTGAGGTGTCAACCCCTTGCAGCCAAAGCTTGGCTAACATAGCTGGTTGGTTAGCTCGCAGGCTAGCTGTCTACATCTCAGAGCTAAAACTACACCATTATTATCCTCTCGTAAGCGATGTTAAAGTTGCAGGTTTGCTCGGGAGCTTGCCGTGTTTACCCCTGGCTAGCATATAGCTATGCAGCGGGGTTAAGCATATTAGCTAAAGTTGGCGGAGCTCACACATACAACTAAATAATTTTGCTGTTTGGTGTTAAAGCTAGGACAGCTACCATGCTACGCACTACGCCACGCTAGCCATCGGGGCTATTGCTGATGCATAGGAAAATGGGAGGTGGACATGTTTTCCCCTTCTCTGCACAGCCAGTGCGTAGCTAGTACCAAAAAATAATACGGGGGGTTTTTTAATGCTTGAGCTCGAACGCAGAGCCACACACTCAAAATGTCTCTCTTCGGTGTTTAAATGCTATTGCGAGTATGTCGACGTGTTTTTTATGATCAGAAAGGAGACATGCTAGTGACAGTGCGCATGCAGGGCTGGCTACAATAACAACGAGCCCCTTCTTGACGGGCCGTGTGATGTGGGGGTGTGTTCGCCTTAGCGAACTACCATCTTCCTTCTCCATGATGAGCAGCATGCGTTCATTGCAGTGGGAGTACACTGTGTGGTGATGTTTACCAGCAGCCCCAGTGCTTCTAGTCTGACGCTTATTTAGTTGACGCACAGCAGTATTTACATACATACTGGTTAGACATGTAACTATGTTTTTATCTTGAATTTGATTTTTTTTTTCATGTTATTGAATCATGTTTTGGAGATTATAATAGCTGTTTTCATAGTGTAGCAGTCAGACTTTGTACAGTATTGGAAGATATTTCAGTCACTACTTTAGCAATATCCACCTGACTGAGCTTTAATTGAATACCTTTTTGATAATGTCTTTGCATTTTCTGAATATATATCTAAAGCATGGGATGGAAGGAGAAGAATAAAATGATAGATAAATCCCTCATACTCTGTTCTATATGGATTGCAGACTGTTGGTTTATGACCTGGTTCAACAGTGTTTGGCACTAAGGGATGCATGGATGCATATGTAGATTTTGTTATGTATGGATGTGTGTAATGTGTCTTGTGCTTATGGGGCTGTGACTGTGTATTTGTTGTTTTCATGTGTGGGTTATTTCCTAGAGCGTGATTTGTAGGAGGGTTATGTTTATGTTTGGTTTGTTGTTGGTCAATGTGTCTGAATGATTCCATGAGGGATGGGTCAATAACCAGACATGAAAATAAAACTATTCATTCAATCCACTAATATACAGTGTACTATGCTCTTGCATAATAACATAATTGAACAGTCTATACTCAGCGAATAGTATATTATAGTAGTGGTTGTATCTCTAGTTTCTATTCTATTTTGATTTATTCTGTTTATTTTTTATATTTGAGTTAGTTTATTTAGTTATTGTATATAATTAAGCCTTTAATTGCATTTGTTTCTTTTACCTACCTCACTTTAATTTCTTCATGATATTATGGAGAAACATAGATTTTAATTTATATAACATCTTTGTGCGCTTTTTAAATTACTACAGTAGGAATCCCTCCAACCATTTACTCACACAGACTGACAATAATTGAGAGTATAGTACTATTTTGGATCTGTGTAGAAAGACCATTAAACCATTAACTAGGGACCATTAAATCCCTGTGGAAGATGCGGATACAGCAGGGTGATGTCATTGATTTTAAGTACATTTGTATTGTCAGTTGATGCTTTATGATGTTCTGGGGAAACAAACATGGTACTTGAAATATTTTTGTAATAAATAGTTTTGCGTTTCAATTGCTTTTTTAAGCTTTTTGAGTTCTTTCCACCCCTACTTTGAAACATGATGATGAGTGAACGTGTAGCAGTATTGGGGATGTGTAGAGACAGACCGGACTCCTGGTGGAGCTTGAAGCCTATGCAAGATGCAGACACAGTGTGTTGATTTCATTGGTTTTAAGTACATATATACTCCAATGTTTCTCCTAGGTTGACAGCTTTGGCCTGGTGGCCTGGTGGGGGTGGGGGTCCTTAGCAGCCACACATTTCTCCATTCTCTATTTCTCTGTTTAGCACATACTGTCAATGGTTTAGCATCGTCAGGTTAGGCTAACCCATTGGTGCTAACTTCAGGGCTAACCCCCTTCACTTTTCCAGCAGTTTGGGAAAGAACAGACAAGACTTTTCTTGGTCTTGAGAAGCCGCAGCATTTATTAACTGACAAACTGTAGCTTGTACTGTACATTTACTGCCAGATTTAAAATTTACCGCAACCCTTTTTCTCTGCTCCGATCGCATTTACCATCACTTTTCTGCAGCTCGCTCTCTCATTCCATGTTAACCACTCACTCACTTACCTATTGCCCTGTTCCTTAAAAGGAGATGCGCTACCAGGAGTTTCCCAGACAACGACACAGACATTGACTCATGTTTTGAAACAGCGCCGCTCAGAGGCTCCCAAACGTTATTGATTTCCAAATGAATGGGTATTTGGCTTTATTTTTGGCATTTAAAAAAAAAAAATCGTCTGGAGGGATCTCATTGTACAATTATAGGGGAAACCCTGTACTGAATCAAAGCTTTATGATATTCTGGACAAATATTAACTGTAGTTGAAATATCAACTTTGTGAGCAAATGGTTTTTTAAGTAACAAGAAGCTGCTCCTTCCCCTACTTCAGTGAAGGGTATAGCAGTATTTGGGATGTGTGGATCATTAAATCCCCATGGAACCTGGAGCCTATGGACGTTTGCGGACACAGCATGGTGATTTCATTGAGAAGCAGTGTAGAGCCTGTCTGGCCAGACTGGGGCAGGATTGTTCAGGCTCACCGCAGCCTGCTGAGCTCACAGGGCGACCCTGAACAGAGCGCCAGCCGGACACTTGGCCACCCCTCCTTCCTCCATCCAGGCAGAAAGACCCAAATCCACTTCAGACACACACAACCCCGTCTGAGAGGCAGAGCAACTTTTCTTCTGACAGCTGCCACTTTGGAATGGATTACTAAGCCTATTGGGGTGGCTCAAAAGGGTGCTTGTCGGCTGTTGCTGTCCAAATGAAGGCATTTGTTAGCTTTTGTGTGTGTGTGTAGGGAATTCATTTTCTTGATCCGGCCAAATTGCCGTTGCTTGTTTTGGTGCCGAGACTTTTTTGTGAATGTGTGACTCCCACCACCCCTCACCTCCACAACCTCAACCCCAACCTCACTGTCCATCTAATCAGACTTTGCATCATTTTCCCTTTTTATTCTCGGCCCATTATGTCTGCTGCATCCATTCCAATCACATATTATAACCAATGTTTAATCATTCATACAAAAGTGCAGCTGAATAGATGTATCAACCCAAATGTCTCTTTGCCTCACTGGTTAGAGAGAAATGGTGTGTTTGAGCGGAAGGGGCGTCAGTCCAGCAGGTGTTTGGCCTATTTAAATGGAAGACCCCCCCATCGCCACCCCCATCCCCCCCACCCGCTTACCCATCCCCGAGACAGCGTGTGGATTGGAGCAGGAAGCTTTGTGTCTGCTTTTATTCTTGCTCTCACAAAGTGCGGGCGGCTGAAAGAGCGCAGGCAGGGATATCAAAGGGTGCAGGGCGACCCCCCTCCTCCCCACGGGACAACGCTGGGAGGAGAATTAGTCACAGACCCTCCCATCCATGGCTTTATTCTGCTACAGCAGGCGGGCAAGGAGCTTTCACCTCTGCTTTAGGAGTTGCCTGACTGAGAGAAAGGCGGCAATTGTGTCGTCTTTCTTACTCTTTGTGTGTGTGTGTGTGTTGGGGTGGGGGGGTTTCAGGGTGTCCCTCAGACTTAATGTCCCTCATTGCACTCAGGAGTAGGCGTGTCTTCTTTGTCTTTATTTTGATTAGAACTTCAATTCATGCTGCCTGGTTGGGTGAAGAGTAGAGGATGTGTGTGTGTGTGTGTGTGTGTGTGTGTGTGTGTGTGTGTGTGTGTGTGTGTGTGTGTGTGTGTGTGGGTGCCTGCCAGCCTCTGTGTGTGTGTGTGTGTGTGTGTGTGTGTGTGTGTGTGTGTGTGTGTGTGTGTGAGAAAGAGAGAGAGACACACCATGCACACGTGCCAATCACTCTGTTTGTCTTTGTCCATTGACTGTCTTCGTCTCCTTACGTGCGAGGTGTAGGAAGAGGAGTCATCTTGCCCTGGAAAGTGTTTGTTTTGGTCTGTGTGCTGTCAATGAGCAAATGTGAAACAGTAGCACTCAGTGTTGGAACACTTGAAAAACAAATGTCCACCTTTTGCCCAAGGCTGACAGGGGTCACAAGGCAGTACCAGTGTATAATTCACTCTGGTGGAGTAAACAAGATGCTGTAATCAGTGACTAAGGTCTGAAACTTCAATAAACCTCATAGTTGCTGCTTTGTAAACTTAATAGTATTTGTTGGTTTCCTGTGTGGCCTTTATGAAGGGATGTGTCATCAGAGCATATAGGGGAGTATGAGCTCACTGCCAATTTACATTCCAGGAAGAGATGAGGCATAGTCTGTTCAGTAAATCCAAGAGGAAATCTTCCTGGAATGTGTCAAAAAAAATGTTTTTTTTCATACCAAGGAGGAATGGCCGCTTAAGAAGTATGAGTATTCTCCAGCATCAAAGTGACTGACAAGGTCCTAACCTGAAAACTTACTCATCCATTTAACATCTCTCCTTCCTGTCTGACTCACATCCATGTCCTCCTTTTCTACTTCACTGCTTGAAGTTTTCCTGTGTTGAATGTCTGACTTAAATCTTAGTTCATGTCTTTTTGTAATACTTGAATGTCCAACATGATCATATGTGTTGCACCTTTTGCCAGGTCACTGTGACTACAATACTTTCATATGTCATCAGGGGTTGCTAAATAGGGGTGTTGGCCAATTTGGCGGCTCCTTTGGGTGAGGCATTTGCCACACAACTGTAGTGTCTGGGGTTTCAATCCAGCAAGACATTTGTCACACTACCCCCTGCCTTTCCCAGACTTTTACATCTGTTCTGAGAAAGACCTGAATGTGAATACTTGGGGGTGGATTGAACTGTATTTCTTTAAAAAAATAATATTTATTAACCACGGAAGTAGTCACCTACATGGTTGTCCAATCAATACAAGGAAAATATTGGTTGGTTAATGTGGAACCACTTGCAGTATTCAGTTGGTGATATTGTTGTGACTTAATCTTAACATGTAATCTGTGAGAATTAAACCTTTTAGTTGTTATTAAAGTTAAAGTTGAACATAATAAAGACAATATGAGTGATAAACTAGCACTGAACAGCAACTGTTTGCCGCTAATGATTGCACAAGTAGTGGTTAGTCTTTCCAATAAGATCTTGAGATCAACAGTTGTGGTCATTTTGCTGGTTGCAAAATATAGTAACCAATTTATCAGCGCTGTATATTGTTGAAAGGACTATACAATGTTTGCATGTTTTAATCCATTTAACACCAATCACATATATCTGACAGTACTGCAAATCACTTTCTTAAACATACCATCGTGTGTTTTAAAGGGAAGGAGTTGGAAAATGTCAGCAAAGCCAACAAGATTAGCTAATCACAAGTTATCTCTATAAAGTTTATCTAAAAATAAATAAGAACATTTTGGTACATCTTGTCTGTCAGGAAGCTGGTTTGAAACATTGCAAGGATGAAATAGATTGTATTACATCTGAGAAAGAAAAATAAATGGAGAGAAGATAAGAGAACAAATGATGATTGATGATACATTTCATGAACAACAATGAAAAATGTAGCTGTGCCAAATCTATATGGGTTGAGTTATTATACCTAGTTTAAAACTTGGACTGTGTTTACAAACTGTAATATACTGGAATATTACTTAAATACATTCCCTAAAGAAAGTTTTACATCTCTGCAATGTTTTTGTTTTGTTTTTTTCATTTCTACAGTATCGGCTTGTGGCAACTAAATCAGGATTAACGTTTGCTTAAGTTAAAGCAACTAATATCACTTAGGTAAGTTTAGGGGCAGGTTGTGGTTATGTTTGGATTTTAAGAACATTAGCACTAGCTTCTAGTTTGAGACAGAATGTGAATCCAGGTCCAACCTTTGTACAGCTGTCCACTTCCTAGCCTACACGCCCTTACTTTTTGTTGTGCTATATGAACAGCCTGCTACTTCTGTAATGTTGTCTATATGTAAATCACTGATGCAAATTAATTGCATATGGAGATAATTAGTAGGGGATATGGTTGATTGATCACAATAAGGTTTTTTTTTTGTTTCTGAACTTGTTCTTTTTTTTTCACTTCCATTATTTTGTCTGTTGTTACTCCTCTGACACCGCTGAGTTATGAGGCGTTTGTGATGCGTTACAGCTTTTATTTGCACCTGCAGGCCATACCTATGTACACATACTCTCACTAATGAGGACTAATATAGGTGGTTAAAATGAATCTGGTTTAACTTAGTCTTGGATTCCATAATTATCTAAAATTAAGATGTTTTTCAGAATGCCATGTTAAGCGTGAATTAACTTTTTTAGATTTAGGCCTACTTGTTCATACCCTGCCTGGGAAAGTGGTCCCCACTCCTGCAAGCCAAGGACAGTGAAAGTCCCATTGGCTTTCTCAGCTTGCAAAAGCACCATCAAAATGATACAGAGATGAATACCTCAAACCAAATTCACATCCGTCTCATAGCTTTCCGGGACAGCCCCTTTCACCTCCTGCTTCAACAATGAATCACACTGATCTCCTTTTCTCTAGCATACAGTGACTTTATATCAAGTCATTTATTCACTGATCAGCTAGATGAGACATGACAGACCAGCAGGAAGTAAAACTGCTCAGTCTTGTATGGTGAGAGTGACAGCAAAAGCCAGCGGAGATGAAGAAGAACTTGAACAGTCATGTTCAAAAACATTCTTGTTCTCTCCTCAGTTGAAGAGATGAGATAGAAAGGAGAAAAGGGAAACTCAGGTCTTTCTAGTAACCTTTTTATCCTTTGCATGTTATAAGGCAAAACAGTACATGAACCTTACCTCGCTAGTCTACTACAGTGTTTGTTTACTTCTTGAAGTTACCTCCCTGTGCCTGGCCTACTATTGAGCTCATGGTGAGCCTTGTGTTTCACACGCTGCTGCTCTCTGCTCAGCAGCCAGTGGGCGGGAAGCGAGCGAGCGAGCAATAAGTGAGTGACTGAATATGTGTTTGGGAGCATGGCAGAGGGGGAGGAAAGAGAGTCTTGTTGTGTGGGAGGCCTGTTTAGATTTGGATTTGGCAAGCTTCTGCATGAGCATGTTGAAAACCCCAAACCCCTTTCATCCTCTGTGCTCCCATGAGACGACTTCGCTCCCTCTGTTGCTGATGGTGCGTGTGGTCAAGATGCTGCTTCCTCGTCTCTTTTCTCTCTCCCCCTCTGCCTCCTCCTACAGCCCTCCTCCTTTCCTTACTCTTGTTTGCTCGCCTTGCCCGTGCACCCCTCCCCCGCGTCCTCACCCCTATGTTATGCTTGTTTACATCTCGCTGCGCAGTTCATGTGCAGGGCGTGTGGTTTTTTTTTTTTCTTCTTTTTTTTCAGTCTACATGTATGTGTGCATGTGTGAGGCGTTTGTGTGTCTGATGGATTGAGGAGGTACATGTACGCATGTATGTGTGTTTACATGAACTCGTGCGGTGCGCTCTGTGCACTTGCCTCTAGAAAAGCGTGTTGTGATGTCATTGAGTGCCACTCGCACTATCACAGCGAGTCAGAGCTGTCCGTTGGTACTCCGCCCCCCTCAGCTCTGCAACAACACCTACCAAGAGCAGCAGCTTGCTCAGAGAGGAAAGGATGCTGGAAGGATGCTGTGAGGATAGAGGAAGAGGAGAGAATGCTTAGAGACTGAAGAAGCATAAGAAGAAAAAGATGCTCAAATGCACTAGGAAGAGTGGAGGATGCTCAGATTTAGAGTGGCTGCCAGGATAAACAGCAGTATTGACTGTCTGTTATTGTTGTTTGTTTCTATGTAGAACAGATGAAACAGCTTTGTTGCACACAAGAATGTTTCTTTCATATTTTTTAATCTAGATTCCACAGTGTGGATGTGTCAGACACATTCATTTATCAATCATTAACATTGTGATGTGTGTAGCTGGTGGTAGTTAGTTTGCATATAGTCATGTGCACACACTTGTGTGGACTACACTTGGATAGCAGCTGCTCTACAAACTGGGCCAGTGAGACCTCAACTGCATCCCCACACGCTGCTATAAATAAACATGATGAAATGACACACTCACCTCCACTCTTAAACACACACACACTGATTGCTAGAAGTGGTGGCTCAAAGAAGATGCTGAAGATGTTAATCATCCTTGGACGAGTTCTCCATTGCACATCTCAAGGCTTTACTGAGGCATGAGAGGGAGGATAGATGGACAGTCTGTGCATTCAGTATATTACATTTACACATGATTTCTTGAATTTGTATAACAGGATTTATCATCAGAAATGTCACACATCCACCGTCAAGTCACAGAGAAGATAAACACATGTTTAAGTTAGTAATTCAGTACGTGAAATATTAAGTGCAACTTGTGATACATTTGCTTATATGTGTCTCTGAAACATAATCTTTTTGTTTTGCAAGACCGTAGTACTTCATTTATTACAGCCTGTTTAATCTGCCAGGTCGGGTTCTCAGATACCGTATGATGACATTGTCATTATGGTGGTGATTCTTCATGGTTGGTGTTTCTTCCACTGGTTTTATTGTACTTGCTCAAAGTAATAACAGTTAAGTGTCTGTTCACACAGAGACATGTTCAGGAGGAAAACTTTTGCTTCCCATGTGTTTCATTGGAAGAACGCAACTTTCACCTGTGTGTGTTTTCATTGTAATGATACTGGTCATGTCAGTCATTTAAATGTTGTTTCTTTGGTTTGACAGTCTAACACTTTGGTCCAAACTGAATTACCTTGAAATTTGGTAGACCTTTATGATCCCCACAAGGTCAACCATCATGCTTTTGGTGATTCCCTGATTTTTAATTCAGCGTAACTAACAGGTCAAAATCTTCTTCAGTTCATGACAGGATGCCCCTAAAACTTATGACCAAATTCCTGTCTTTGAGATTAATAGTAACGTTAGCTTGCTAACATGTCATTAAATTAATTTCCATCCATAACAGACACCTTATAACCAAAGCTGGGAAGTGCTATCTGAAGCTGAATTTATACTTTCCGTGTGTGCGGGTACGCAAGGGTCAACATGACATATATTTTGTCATAAATGGGTGCACATGACATCTGCGTACCCCCAGTTTGTCTCGACCTCACGGCCACTACACTGTCTACCTGTAGATGCCGAACTACTGTGCATGCGTGGAGAGCGGACTCCAGAAAGTAGTATAAACAGAACTACTACGCATCTGTGGTGTCCGCAGCTGTCCGTGTATGTGTCCACTCGGGAGTATATCTGTGGCTTAACCCGCATTTAACCCAGGTTGGCTGACATGCATTGATCCATTCAGATAGATGGCACTATGTAAGTTTGACTCGCGTCGCCGTGTATAACTTGCTTCATGTACATTGTACACACATTGTAACTTAATCAACTGAAATATGCAACATTATATTTAAGTAGCTAATATTAGCATACTTGCGTACTAACTACATGTTAAGTATCAACATGTCAACATCCAAAAGGCGTGACAACAATTAAAATTGTATACAGGTAGGTGATGTTAGAATTTAGCTTAAAGTGAAGCTGAGTGTAAGTACACCTGCTGTCAATGTAAAGCTCAGTCTGATGAAAATTGAGCCATAGCTGAAAATGTAGGTCTGAGTCTGATAAGCTTTGCCCTGGCTGTCTGTGTAGCTATATATGTATGACCAACCACCTTAGCATTTTACTGTTCCCTCTGGGAGCCGGAAAGCATTGCTATGTGTTAGTCACCGAGGAGAATTTGGATGTTTGCAATTCAAACTGTCTGTTGTGGTTTGAGCCTTTTCCAACTGCAAGCATGCCATCCCAAAAGCCAGAGAAAAATGAGAGCACCAAAGTAAGCCAGCAGGCGAAAGTGAGATTGAGCACATCATTATAGCCCTGAAACCTTGGTCTTCATTTGAGTCTGACTTCAAGAATGACTCAAGTGTTGCACATCTAGGCCAAATGACAATTATGTACCATGATGGATGCTGAATATTTGACCTGTTAACCAACCATAACCTCAGCTGTAAGGTCACAAAAGATTGATCTGTTTTCTCTTCTTTTTTGCAGGAAGAAGTGTTTGGAGGATTTGGAACAGTCACTGAGCAGAAAAGAATACAGAGCCCTTCAACAACCTCTTCAGGTACTTGACCTAAAAATGATATTGAAATTCATTTTGAAAAATTTCAGGAAATCATCAGCAGGAACTGGCTTAGTGTTTGAGGATTTGTCTCTAAATGTCTATCATGGACTTTACTGTTGTCTTGAGATGTCTGTGCCTATGAAAGCTGTCAATATCTGATGGCTCCTTGCTAACCGAATATCCTTTGTTTTGTTCCCTGGTTTTATCAGCGGGCACACCCATACAGGAGAAGAAGCCCAGAGGCCGTCCACCCCGGGCCCTGACTGCCCAGAAAGCTGCTGCAAGTCTATCTTCCCCCTCCTCCCCTCACTCCTGTGCACAGGCGAAACCTGAGGGACCAAAAAGGCTGCCTGGGAGGCCACTTGGCACTGGAGAAAAGAGAAGAGGCCGCCCCCCATCCTCAAGTAGCAAGAAAGCTTGGAGTGCAGGTAACCATGCAGCAGCAGAGGACGGTAGGCAAGCTGGGTCTGAGTTGGGCATGGACACAGAGGAGGACAAGGACAGAAAGGGCGCCAAGAGAACGCCACTGGGCTCTGCTCATCCTCATGATGCTGATGCCAAGCTTCCCAAAGGTGGGCGGGGTGAATCCAAAGTTACCAACCTGAAGAGGCTGAGAGCGACTAAACTCGCCCCTCTCAAGTCACGGCTCAAGACTTTGCCTGGTGTACCCCGACGCAGACGTGGGCGACCGCCCTCAGCTGAGCGGCTCAAAGCTGAGGCGGCTGCTGCTGCTGCTGCTGCTGCTGCACAGCTGTCTACCTCCATTGATGATTGTGGGGAAGGGAAACACAAGGCCTTTAAGGTGAGAGGCGGGGACAGAGGCACAGAACCACACACTCTCCAGCAGCCCATGCTAAGGAATGTGGATGGTGCTGAGGACCAGGACTCTTCCAATTCACCTGCCTCCCCGTCTCCCTCCAAGCCAGGCAGGACAGTGGGCCTCAGAAAAAGCCCTCGCCATAGAAAGCCTGTCAGAATTGTCCCTTCTTCTAAACGCACTGATGCAACCATCGCTAAGCAGCTGCTGCAGCGTGCTAAGAAAGGAGCGCAGAAGCGATTGGAGAAAGAAGCTGTAGCCATTGGGGGTAGCGGGGCAGGAGCCATTGAGGCTGGCATCAGGAAGACCACCCAACTGAAGAACATCAGGCAGTTCATCATGCCTGTGGTCAGCACAGTCTCTCTTCGCATCATCAAAACCCCCAAGCGCTTCATTGAAGACGAGGGCAGCTTTGGAACCCCGCCACCCCATATGAAGATGGCACGGTTAGAAACAACGCCCTCATCTCTCTCCGCATCTGCCCAACCCACCTCCACTACCTCCTCTTCCCCTTCCCCTGTGCTGGTCTCTCCACCGGCCGTTACGACCACTGCTCCCATTGACTCCCTCCCCCCTCCTCCACCACCCGCCCCTATCTCCAGTATTTCATCAACAGCTGCCAGTCTGCTCAACAGCAACACCAACAATGCCACCAACGGGCGATTTAGCAGTAGCGCAGCTTCTTGCGGCTCAAGTGCTGTGTCGCAGCATTCCTCCCAGCTCTCTTCTGCAGAGTCTTCCAGGTCCAGCAGCCCCAGCTTGGATGACTCGTCGTGCGACTCCCAGGCTTCTGAGGCCACACAAGCTTTGTCGGAGCCAGAGGAGGATCACTCTCCGTCCTCACAGGGAGAGAGGGAGGCCAACCTGTTACACAGCTCACGGCCTCCCTCCCCTCCCTCTGAGCCAGAGCCAGAGCACATGCTGTCTGAAAGGAGTCGACGAGGCCGGAGAGGACAAGGGGTGGGTCGAGGAAGTCAGAGCCAGAGGGTGAGAGAGACGCTCACCACAGGGGCCAAAAAGCCTATCATCAGTCCACCAACAGGAGTGCTGATGTCCTCCACCACACTTGTCAATTCCCAGCCGGCTTCATCCACTGCCTCTTCTTCACCTCCACCTCCCCCTCTCCTCACCCCTCCTCAGCCTCCTCAGTCAGCTTCCTCCAATTCAGCTGCTATCAGTGAACACCACCCCCAGTCACCCTGGATGTCTCAACCCATCCCTCCATTCCTGTCTGGACCGTCAGTGCTGTCCAGCTTGTCAGACAAACGAAGCCGCTCAATTCTGAGAGAGCCCACCTTCCGCTGGACGTCCCTGTCCCACCCTGAACAGCAGTACTTCTCCTCTGCTAAATATGCCAAGGAGGGCCTCATCCGCAAACCCATATTTGACAACTTCCGTCCTCCCCCTCTCACAGCTCAAGACGTGGGGCTGTTGCCCCAAGGTGTCAGTGGAGCAGGGGGAGCTGCTCCTGTTTCATTCCCTGCACAAGGCAGTGGAGCGGGATCAGGGACTCGTCTATTTGCCCCTCATCACCCCCACACCCACCACCAACATCCCTCTTCATCCCGCTTTGACACACCACTCCAGAAGCGCAGCCCATTGCTTCGTGCTCCACGCTTTACACCCAGTGAGGCTCACTCTCGGATATTTGAGTCCGTTACCCTGCATTCATCCTCTGGGAGCAGCCCTGGGTCTCTCTCCCCGCACCAAACATCCTCTAGCTCCAACAGAAGCTCGCGGCGCAGGAGACGACTGGTCTCGGGAACAATACGTGGCCAACCACGGTCTCCTTCCCACTCAATGACCAGACGCAGCAGCCAAATAGGAGGCCAGATATCTGTGGGGAAAGGCTCCTCTGAGATGTCTGTGCTGACAGGCTCTGTCTGCAGTAGTAACCCCAGCTCTTTGCCAGGGGTCTCTACAAGTCCACTAGCCACCAGTGCCTTAACTCCTGCTTCTTTCAGCACCTTCTCCTCCGTATCCCTGGCCTCACAAGGGACACCTGATAGCAGGAGAGGGGCTGCTGGAAACCCACCTCCTTTGTCAACTACATCATCCTCCTCTTCCCCACTTTTCCCTCTCTTTCCTTCCAGTGCCCAGGACACAGGGCGAGGAGCTGGGAAAGGAGGTAAAGAAAAAAGCATGTCAGCTCCCCAGGAACCTGCTCCAAAGGAAAAAGAAAGGGATTCTGAGAAAAACCGAGAGAAAGAGAAGGAGAATAAGAGGGAAGGGAGGAAGGATTTGGAGAAAAGAACCAAGGTTTCTACTCCAGATGGCTCCCCCAATGCACCTTCCAGCCTCTTTACTGTGGATGGGAGGGACTCAGAAGATGCTCTAATATCTCTTGCTCCAAAAAAGGCTCCGGGCAGAAAAAAATTAACATCAGTTGAGATGATTTCTGACACTGCTTCCTCGGAGGTGCGTGGGCTCCATTCCACTGTTCCATCCCATCCCGTTTCCATTGCTAAAGTGCGTCTACCTAAGAAAGGTAGACCCTCTGAAAAGGGAGCAGAGATGGAAGATGGGGAGAAGGAGAAGGAGAAAGAGAAACAAAGTGCTCCTAGCCAGCAGGCAGCAAGCCTTCCAGGGCAGCCAGGCAGACAACAGCTCCCTGTCTCCTCTCTCGGATCAATGTTGGCACAAGCAGAGAAACAGCCTGTGACCGACAAGCGGGTAGTTGGACTACTGAAGAAGGCCAAAGCCCAGCTCTTTGAGATAAAGAAGAGTAAGCTGAAGCCTGCAGACCAGACCAAGGTCCAGGTGAGTTTTCCTTTTAATGTCTTCACAGTTATTTTGTACCCTGAACAAAAAGCTTCTGTTTCTCTCATTCTCATCATACAGCCACAAGCAAGTGACTTTGACAAGATGCTACGAATATTTTCTATAAATAGAAATCTGCATTTGTACTCAAACTGAAACTCGATAATAGGAAAGTCCCACAGAGGGTGTTACTTAAGGGGAATTCTGTTAGCTTCATACATTATGCAGAAAGCAGCACTGGCTGTGCTCTTGAAAGTATTCCTTTGAAGAGAATAAACTCTTCTGTTCTTCTAGTGTTAATCTAACAATTAGATGGTTATAGGCAGTCATTGCCCATTTTCCAGCTGAACTTGTCCTACCCTCAGTTCAAACTAGTACCAACTCAAGCTCTCTGTCATAAATATTATTGTTTGTAGAAATGGACACAATCCACAGCAACCAGTACCTATCCCTTCCCCTCTGCCACTTCATCATCATCATCCTCATCATTATTGCACATTGTCCAGAGATAAAAGATTTATTTAGTTCAGTGAAACATTTACAACAAATTAAATTTACCTTTTGAAGAACATCCTAAAATATCAGCTTTATGTGTTTTATTTTTGTGTAGTTTTTATTATTATGAAGCATGCTTTTAAAAGATGTCTTACTTTTTGTGGCAATTTGTGTTTGTGAGCAGGGTCAAGAGAGTGACTCGTCAGAGACCTCAGTCCGCGGTCCACGCATCAAGCATGTATGTCGTCGTGCAGCTGTGGCTCTTGGCCGTAATCGGGCAGTGTTCCCTGACGACATGCCCACCCTTAGTGCCTTGCCCTGGGAGGAGAGAGAGAAGATCCTATCTTCCATGGGGAATGATGGTGAGGCACACTCGACTTGCATCTTATTACTGGGTTACTATCTCTGGCCTTGCTGCTCAAGTTTACTGACTCGCCTGGGGGACTCAAGTGGGGAGATTACAATAATTAATAATAATACATTGCCTGAGTTTAAAGGGGATCTATTATGCTTTTCCTTATTTTCAGTTATATATATATATGAATAATGTTACAACAAACAAATATCTCCATATGTTGTTATATCGACTGGTTTTTAGTTCCACTAATGAAGCTCTGCTAATTCAGTTAGGAACAAGTTTCACTTCCTGTAAATTCTTCACAATAAAAGTCTCCTGTTATTTAGTCATTTATTAGCTTTTAATTTGAAGCAGTAAAGCAGGAAATATTGGGTTTGCATCGGCGGTAACTTTACACAACTATGATACATGCTGCCTCTCAGCAGCTTCTGCAAAGCTGGTCAAACAGAACAGAGACTGAGCTGAGGGGCTGCATAAAGGGCTAGTGTAAAATAAATATGGAGTTTTCAAATGTGAATCATGCAAAGCTACTCTAGTGGAGTCTAAAATTAAAAATATAGAGCTGAAAATGAGCATAATGGGTGCCCTTTAACATATTTGTCAGATGTTAATAGAGTTCAAGGGGTCAGTAGGTCACAGGCTATATTTGTTTTTTTAACAGCACAAACCAAACATAGAGCAGCAAGCTAAACACTAATTCATTGTGAATTAATTTAATATAGGATTTTTATAATTCTTTAAGATGGCAAAGCAGAATTATCAGGCAAATTTACAAAAAACTTGCCTGTTCTGAGTGGAGGCTTGGTTGAGTTGAGCATTTGTTATTTATGACACAACATCTGTGCTAGTCTTAAAAAAGTCCTGCAGTGTGCAGTGATGACAGATTAATCTCAAGAGCAGAGGAATGAGAGCACAATGAAGTGGTGATGGAACGAGCACTTTGGCTGCCCTGTTCCTGTTGTTTTCACTGGTGTTATGTCATGTTGGCACATATGTGTTTTTGAGATCAGAGGACCTGACGTAAGTGACATATCAAGAGTTCGCAGCATAATCTCAATTTTATCAGTTTTTTTTGCCTGGTTATTTACTGTAAGGATATTAGTGTTTTAGACAACACCCTGGACAAGTGTTTCTTGCCATTGAAACACTACCTACTGCTTTCACAGCTGGGAAATACCATAAAAGACCTGGTACAATATGAGCTGTCCATTCAGCAAAGAAAAGAGTGTATTCAAGAAGACATTGTGGAAAATATTAAATAGACACTGAAGCGCTGTCATTTAAAGCTAAAGTTTAGACATGACAATATATGGCATTCTGTTAAAAGGAGGCTTAGTTGGAGGTTCCATTTGTTAAATTATTGATTGAATTCATTCAGTTTTTAACAATATTGTAAATTTGTAATGCTTTATGTTGCTGAGCTAGTGAGCTTGCTAGGCTCTGTCATGGTGTACATTAGCAATGATATGCAAAGGAATTTTGCTTTGGTGTAGAGTCTTTGTGTATCTCAGACTCTGGTGAGTGAAATAAATACTGTACTACTTTGTGTCATTTATGATAACATCTATCTTATGATGTTTCTCTCCCTATAGACAAGTCATCAGTAGCAGGTTCAGAGGAGGCAGAGCCCCAATCCCCTCCCATAAAGCCACGGGAGACACGGCAAAAGGCTGTTCAAGAAGCTCCTCCCAAGAAGGGGCGTCGGTCACGACGCTGTGGCCAATGCTCAGGCTGCCAGGTTCCAGAAGATTGTGGTGTCTGTACCAACTGTCTCGACAAGCCCAAATTTGGTGGACGGAACATTAAAAAGCAGTGCTGCAAGTAAGTCTGATGAGCTGTTTGTCACAATAGATCACTGATATTATTATGTATGTCTTGAATAACATTTTTATAACTTTTAATGGAATATTTAAGAAATTAAAGATTAAATTTTGTGTCACTGTCTACAGGATGAGGAAGTGTCAGAATTTGCAGTGGATGCCTTCAAAGATGTTTCTTCAGAAACAAGGCAAAGGCAAGAAAGACAAGAAGAAGAACAAGTTGTCTGAGAAGAAGGAGGGTCTCAATCCGGTAAAGGGACCGAGCTCAGAGTCTGGCCCCAAACCCACTCCCGCACCACCGAAGGAAGAACCTTCCCGCAAAAAGAGTGAAACTCCTCCTCTAAAACTGGGAGAGGAGAAGTCGCGACAGCAGCCGTCATCAAAGCAATCATCTCCAGCTCTGGCATCTTCCCCTGCCCCAAACGAACCCCCTCAGGCTGCCAGCACAGTCACAGCCCAGGCTCAGTCTCCAGCCCTGACACCAGACCCAAAACAGCTCTCTGTCTCGAGCAGTGTCTCCAGTAAGAAGGGACACAAATTACAGCAGCCTGTAACAACATCCTCCTCCTCGTCATCATCCTCTTCCACATCATCATCTTCCTCATCCTCCTCATCTTCCTCCTCGTCATCTTCAGCCCAGAATTCCCCCTCCCAGTCTATGCAATCTCATCAGCCATCCCAACAGCAGCAACGACCATCTGTGAGTCAGGCGCCATCAAAAAAAGACGCCTCACCCAAGATTCCACTGAGCGAGCCCAAGAAGAAGCCCCAACAGCACTCGTCACAGCAGCAGAGCTCGACTACAGCAACATCGGATACAGGTAAGAAACTGGTCCCATCTTGTTATAATAAATGTAAAGCTTAACAAAACTCCACTCTTATTTGTCATTTACTTTCTCTTTTTCAAAGTTGAATTAAAACAGATGAAGAAGCCAACTTCTCGCTCTGTTCCTCCATCTCCTAAACAGAGACCAAAAGACAAGGTAGGAATTAGCGTCAGTTGGTTTATTCAGACCTTTAACTCATTGTTGTCTATTGTATCTTGTATGCATTGTTTGTTACCATGTGAACTTGCTTCAGCCATAGATTTAGAGAAACCCATAACTTTGTCAATGTACTGTATAAACCACATATTATTTCCAATATTCACTATTCTCTTTCATATCTCCACTCTTGTCTGACAAACTCGAGAAGCCGCTGAGCACTAAATCACCCAGCAGCTGTACTTTAAACTGGCTGAGCACTCCCTCGACTAGGGGCCAGGCGAAGTCCAGATCACCCTGCGACGGAGTGCATCGTATCAGAGTGGATTTCAAGAGGGACCATGATGTGGAGAAGGTGTGGGAGGCTGGCGGCCTCAGCCTGCTCACCTCTGTGCCTGTCACGCCCAGGGTGCTCTGCTTCTTATGTGCAAGCAGTGGAAATGTTGAGGTAAAAGAAAAACATGCCCACTTTTGATCATTTTCTTAAAAACATTCTCTTTTAAATTTCAATTTCTTTTCCTTTACTACTGTTTCTATTTAGCACTTTGTTCTCTACCACTCCTTTGTCTTTCTCTCTTAATAGAAAATAATAGAATACTATTTGAGCAGTCGGTTAAAAATGGTCTGTCTAAACTGCCTCACATATGCCACTGCTCATAAGAGTCTCCAAGTTATTCATCAGCCATATTGGAGTCGGGAGTCTCAAACAGTTGTTTCCCTCTCTGTCTCTTTTCTATCTCTGTAGTTCGTCTTCTGCCAGGTATGCTGTGAACCGTTCCATCTCTTTTGCCTGGGCGAGTCTGAGCGCCCTCTCCAGGAGCAATTTGAGAACTGGTGTTGTCGACGATGCCGATTCTGCCAGGCCTGTGGGCGCCAGCACCAGAAAACTAAAGTAAGCCATTCAGTACACTTTCTGTTCATTTGAGGCTGGATACAAAAGAAGCTTAGTTTAGAGTGACAGTTTGTAAAGGCTGGAGAATCCTCCCTAGAAAGAAGCTTCCTGGCCTTGCCAGCTGACAGCACTTAATCAGCTTCTTGGATTCCTGCCATGATTTTATTATTTAACTCAAGTCCTGTGTATGATGTGCATGGTGTGAGCTTCGTATGGTTGTCATTTTAAGATTATCTATACAGATATTTGGTCAATGCAACGCAATCAGATGCCTGTTGGATTGCTTTTATGTGTTGGTACATGTTAATGAAGTATATGAATTTGTTGGTTATTGGTCATCAGAGAGCTAAAAGCTACACAAATAGTTGAGTTTGAAACAAATCTCTGCCTAAACAGTATCATCTTCTGTGCAATCTGTGCTACATGATCATAAACTTCATGCAGCTTTAACATTTATCAGTGTTTCATAGCCAGACAAACAGTGAGTGTAAGAAACAGTTGTTAACTTGTCTGTGACATTTTATTTTCAGTATTTATGAATGGCAGAGTGGCTCTTGATTTGCAATGGGGAAAAAGTGCTGTGGCATAATATGTTGTAAAGCTTTTACCTGGGCTAGTGTTGACCCTCAGCTACATAAAAAAAACTTGACTGCAGTTGTTTTCACTTAAGTGGCTGCCTACAAACTGCTGCCAGGCACAGCTCACACTATAGCTGTATCGTAATACCTTTTGATAATGTTGTTTATTCATCCATGAATCCCACTATAAATGTGCTTCTCAATAAGCCGTGGAGAGCACTGTTGTTGAATCTGCACAAAATCATAGAACCACTGTAGTGTTGCAACAAATATAATGTTTCCTTGTTTGATATTTAAATGATCTCATGTCACTTTTGTCCTCTTTCACTGTAGCAGCAGCTGCTAGAGTGCGATAAGTGCCGTAACAGCTATCACCCGGAGTGCCTGGGTCCCAACCACCCTACCAGACCCACCAAAAAGAAGAGAGTCTGGGTACGAATACACACGATGCTTCCTTTAGACATCCTCTTCACCTTCGCACCTTAATACATATACTGTCACCGTTGCACTGCTACCTGACCAAACGTTAGTATTATACACATACATTTTCCTCTAGCCTGTCCTTTTGTTCACACATTCTTCGAAGCCTCTCACAGTGGTGTCATTTCCATTCATGGGACCCTCTCGCAGGCAACGCCTATGAAAACATTTTACCACTCTCACAGCGTCACTTTCACACCACAACTGCTTGCAAGTTTCTGCCATATAGTCACCAACTTTTTTGTTGTTTTCAGGTTTGCACCAAGTGTGTGCGCTGTAAGAGTTGTGGAGCCACTAAACCTGGGAAGTCCTGGGATGCCCAGTGGTCACATGACTTCTCCATGTGTCATGACTGTGCCAAACTCTTTGCTAAAGGTGAGTGACAAGCATGTGGGGCCCAAAATAATGCTCACTGTTAAGGAGTGATTGTATATATACATCACCAGTGTAGAACTGCAACAATTTAGATGATTGAATAATCCTTTTAGTCATTTTTAAAATGAAAAAAATTGCTAGTTTCAACTTCTCAAATGTGTGATATACATGATAGGAAACTGAATATCTTTGGGTTTTGGATTGTTGGTCAAAGCAAGACATTTGAAGACATCATCTTTGGCTCTAAGAAAGTATAATGGGCATTTTTCCCTAGTTTCTGAGATTAAATAGACAAAATGATTCTTCAATTAATTGATCAAATAATCATCAGATGAATCAATAATGGAAATAATAATTGCAGCCCTATACCGGTATTTTCTCTGAGATTAAAGCAGAAGGATTTCCTCAGTGACCTGTATTTTGTAGACTTATACTTAAAAATTTTCATCAGCAACTTGAGCCGTGAAGTTGACAACCATTTGAAGGGCAACATTTGAATCAAAGCGATCTTGTGCTAAGTGGTATAAATGTTTCTCACCTTACATGTTATCCTCTCTCTCTCAGGGAACTTCTGCCCACTGTGTGATAAGTGCTATGATGATGATGACTATGACAGCAAGATGATGCAATGTGGCCGTTGCAACCATTGGGTTCATGCCAAGTGTGAAAATCTGACAGGTCAGTAGGCCTCAAAAGAAAATTGTATTGAAATACAAATTTAATGAAAGATCCTCACAAGTAGATTTGAGTATTTAGCAGCACTTGTTGCACTTCATTTGTCTCGTCAGTCGTCAGTGTCTGTGCAGCTGACTGACAGGCTGTCATTTTGAAGAGCCGTTGAATGACGATAAACCTAATAATGACCTGTCATCTGTCTCTGTCCCTCAGATGAAATGTACGAGCTGCTGTCAAAGCTGCCAGAGAGCGTTGCCTACACATGCACCAAATGT
The DNA here is from genome assembly GCF_910596095.1 of Thunnus maccoyii. NCBI lineage: Eukaryota > Metazoa > Chordata > Actinopteri > Scombriformes > Scombridae > Thunnus > Thunnus maccoyii. The sequence goes on from NC_056538.1 coordinate 17,847,062, forward strand.
ACGGAACGCCATCCAGCCGAGTGGCGAACAGCGCTGGAGAGGGAGCTTCAGGGCTGCATTCGTCACATCCTTACTGCACTGCTCAACTCACGCACATCCACACACCTGTTACGCTACAGACAGGTTAGATAACACACATCCTTCTGTAACTCTGATGCAGCTGCTTTTGAGGAGTTTCCAAAACCAAACAAACACTTCTACATGGCATTTGCTATTTTAGTTGCTGTCATTCTACGCCAGTGTTTGTATAGTCAAAACATACATTATGATGCTGCTCCACAGATTAATGCAAATACTGAGTAAACACTGATGGATGCAATCAGATTAAGTTAGAGTTTAATGAACATAATAGTAAGAACTCTACTGAGGGTGTAACTCTCTTTGGGGCAGGCGGTGAAACCTCCAGAGCTGAACCCAGAGACAGAGGAGAGTCTTCCATCCCGTCGCTCCCCTGAGGGCCCGGATCCTCCAGTCTTGACTGAAGTCACCCCCACACCTCCCAGTGACTCTCCTCCAGACCTGGAGTCTGTCGAGAAAAAGATGGATCAAGGTCGCTACAAATCAGTGGTAAGTATGTGTTTTCTTTTGAGCTGCATCTCTTCTGTTCATTATATCACAGGCAAAGCAATTAGTGTTGTACAACAACAGCTGTGAAGCATTTGTTGTAGAAGATTATCATATTGTATGTGTTCTCATGTTTTGAAGCCATGTTTAGGCCTGTGTGGTGTCTCTTATATCAATCTATATAAAGCAAGTAATCTCTGTCTGTCTGTCTGTATGTTTGTCCTTCGCATATCTTGAGAGTCATTCATCTGATCTACTTCACGGTTGGCGGGTGCATTGCTGGAAACACAAGGGAGTGCAGTGTCGAATTTGGTGCAATTTGGACACGCGACACGTTAAATATTAATAAACTTGAAATAAACAAGCGGTCAGGGGACTGCTCCGCTCTGCAGCAGCAGGGCGGGGCTTCTGGGCTCTGTGCCTGGATGTTATGATCAGAGCTGTACAATCCCTGCCATGAGAGAGAGGAGGGGATGTCATCTCTCTTCATTTGATAACGTTAAACTTAGGCTTTGATGTGGGTTTCCCGACTCATTTCAAAAAAGACAAGAAAAAGAGAAAGGGCGAGCAAGCTGAGAGCACAAGCGGGCAACAGAGAGACAGTGGTGGAAAGCTTTCTCTGAGAGAGAGAAAGCCCGTGAATGACAGAAATACATTATTTTCTGATTGTTTCATGGCGGTTACGTTCTAAAGCACAACTAAACTACCAAACACTCAACAGGTGATTTACTGAGGAGACAGATGCTCTTTTGGTGCAATTTGGACACATTTAATATTAATAAGCTTTGAATAAACAAGCAAACAGCGAGCCGCTCAGCTCCGTGTCTAAGTGCAGCAGAGGATTTCTGATATAAACACCGTCACATCACAGCAGGGTGGGGCTTCTGGGCTCTGACTCGACTTCACACTTGGTGGATGTACTGCTGAGGACCCAAGGAAGTGCAGTGCTGAGTGTGAAGTTGCTTGGACACGCAACACGTTTAATATTAATTAACTTTAAATAAACAAGCGAACAGCGAGCCACTCAGCTCTGTGTCTGAGTGCAGCGGGGGCTGTTTGATATAAACATCGTCACATCACAGTGGCGCGGGGCTTCTGGGCTCTAACTTGCTGAGTGGGACAAAGGCATGCGAGGGAAGAACGAGCATACACAGGAGAAAAAAAGAGGCGGAGGCAGTAAAACTAGCCAATAGGAGTAAACTGCTTCTATGGTTCAACCTCGCTGGTGAAGTTTCTGTCTGGATTAAAACCATTTAATTTATTAAGTCCGTATCATTTTAATTTATTCGATTGTCATTTGATACATATATATGCAGTTGCTTCTACGGTTCAACGTTTTGAACGAGCACTGCTCTAGTAATGGTAAATTAACAGACATTAACAGTCATTTAATAATGACATTTCCACCAGTGTCCCTCAATAGTTCACTGTTTTCATGAGTGTCAGATGCTTTTAGGAAGAGAAGACATTGGCAGTTATAGGAAACACTGAGGAAGACGGTGAGGAGCAAAAAAAGGGCAGAGTGACACTTTATTTCCATAGTTTGCTGCCAGCAGACAGGGGGAAAGAAAGTATGAGAAGGCGGGCACTGTGTCATACTCTGTGTTCATCATTTTTCTGTCAGCTGGAGTTCAGTGACGACATCGCGCGAATCATTCAGACGGCCATCAACGGTGATGGCGGCCAGCCCGAGAGCAGGAAAGCCAACAGCATGGTCAAGTCTTTCTTCATCCGGGTAAGAACTGCACATCAACTCTGGATATATATTATATTCTCACAGCACCAGTGAATACTTGTGCATACTTGCAGATTCCACTATGACAGGAATGCAGGTTTTGGGTCATTTCAGACAACTTGACCATTGTGTTTTCTTACACGTGTCATGTTTCTAAAAATTCTTGATGTTCTATTTGGAGCAGGTATGGGATAAATAGCTACATCAAAGTATAGCACCATCAAGCTAGCCCCATTCTGCTGAGCACTAACCATAATCTCGCTCCAAATGAAAGTCTGTGCAGGCACTTTCTGTATCAGTAAGTTAATATGTGACCTTGATCGAGTGTTTTCTGTTTCAGCAAATGGACCGAATCTTCCCATGGTTCAAAGTGAAAGAGTCCAGGTTTTGGGAAAGACAAAAAGTCGCTGCCAAGTGAGTCTCTAACACATCGTAGTCTTTGTACTGAATACAAAGAGTTCAGTGTACAGTTTCCATCTGTACTGAGTAACTCATTGCAATTATTTAAGCCATCCTTTATCTTTAAGAGTTGATTCTAGATTATTTTTACAATCTTAGGATGTAATTATTTGAAAGATTTTTTAAAAATTAATTTGATTTATTTACTTGCTGTAGCAGGTTTGTTTTGTGCGGTAAAAAATCAGGCAGAAGTACAATCTCAGAAACAATCTCAAATTAGTTTGAACAAAGTCTTTGAAAGTTTTTTTTTTCTAAGCAAGTAGGCTTTTATTAATGAACACAATATCTGATTAGTGTAACACAAACAGCAGATGGAAATTTTTGGTTTGTTCATCAAACTTGAATTTGAAACTGTAAAATCCCTACAGGCTGCAACTTAACTTTGCTTTCTTTTGTTTTTTACAATATATTTTTATTATTATTTTCCATTTCATCAAACTTTAGATACTATAAGCAATGCAGTCCACATTAAACAATATACACATTTTTAAGCAACACCCTCCAGTAGGCGGTGATCTCAGTCTTAAAAGCATTGTTAAGTGTGTGATGCAGCATTATTTTCTAAACTTGTAGTTGGAGTTATGTTTGCAATTACAGAGTGAAAAGTTTGGATTTAATACTCTTGTAATGTGAGCCCGGCCTAAAACCTTGGGAGAAGAACTGCAGTTTTCAAGAACTGTAGGTCTGTAATTATTGAAATGACGAGCAAGATGTGGTTTCTCTGGGAGAAACTGTACCATCATCTGTATAAAAGGAAAGCAGAGAACTAATATTTATAAAAATTTGTGGGCTGACTGTACCAACAACCTCTGAGATGTTTAGTGGAAATAACAGCCAAGGGGCAAGATCAGGACTTCACATGATAGTCAGTATCTTTTTGAGTAAACGAAATGGGATCAAAGCTGCTTTGAGGAGTAAAGTCAAACTAGTGAGACGAGTAGATCACCCCTCTCAGCTTTCTGATACAGTAGCAAAAGTTCTGAACTGTTGTTGAACTTGCTATGACTCAAAGGATTCTCAGATGAGTAAAATCTACAAAGCTGTGTGATGTTTAGTTTTGGGAATCAGAGCTAAAACATTTGCCCCTGACATCAGAGACAAAAAGGGACTCTTTAAACGACTTAACAGAAATGACTGACCTAGTAGAAGAGATCAATGAAATGGATTCCTCTCAACATACCTTATCTCAGGACAGTGACTGCGATTAAATGTCCCAGTCAAGACTTAAAGCTGCAGTAATGAAATTGATTCCACAGTTTCTCTGAATTAATGAGCCCATTAGACAGCTCAGCGGTGAATGTAGTGGGAAATAGATGGTTAGAGGCGAAGCGAAGATAAGATAGAATTCAAAATAACACTGATTAATATGATTATAAATATTTCTACTGAAAAGATTGTTAGTATCTGTATATTTGTGTGCATTCTTTATTGACTACAGAATATAGGATCAATAAAAATCAACCCCCATTAGCTGTAGTTGGTTCTCTTTGTCTAAGGCTGTGGGCAGTTTAATCAGTCACCTGAAAGTTATTTATGGAGGGCAGCAGATATTGATCAGTACATATTCTCACTCTCACAATGATTAATAATGAAATGATCATATTGAATAATTGATGCTCTTTACAGAGATGAGCTGCTTATTATTTGTCATTGTTAGTAGCTCAAAGCTCATAACCTCTTTTTTTGGGGCATGCGACTTGAATCTATATTTTGCAAATGAGTGGTATAGTTGTGCCACTTCGTTTGCTGGAATCCTTCATACATTCACACTTTCTCTCTCACTCATTCACTAACTCTCACAGTCATTTGCTCACATTCGCCAGCTATCAGCTTTCCCAAAGCATTTACTGTGCCTTGCCTCCAGGCATTGTGGGAGGCAAACCGTCACAGTGTCACATTTCACTTGTAGGCTCTTTGATACATATTTGTGGTCTAATTGTGGTTTGCTTGTCATTTCGGTCTTTTGCGTTATGTATCAGCACTCCTATCCAAGAAACAAATGATCCATCCAGTGGATCCTGTGGCCATCACTGGATGGATGCCTCTTAAACATATGCTTCAACTGTTTTTTTTAATATGAAACGTAATGTCACAACATGTCACACCAATTATCCAGCCTCGCTTGACTTGGCAAGACTTAAAGCTATGATGCAGGACTTTTACATATAAATGAAGGTCCATTACATTCAAGCCCTTGCCAAATGAGTTCACACAATGCTTAACAATGATTAAGCCTATAACTGCCGGATAAATCTCTCTGTATGTCACATTATACAGAGTTTTTAATCCTTCTGTCGGGTTTGACATTCCTGCGCTGGCTGCATGAATGCATGCAGACTTCTGCCAGCCGAGCAGCTAACTTCCGGTTAGCCCTCTGCTAACTTTAATGGGAATAAAATATGTGGCTCTTCTAGACTTTCCAAATGTTATTAGACTGAATGGATCAAATTCTGATAGTGAAATGAGTCATTTCATAGGGGTTGTGTGATGCTCAAAACAATTTTTCCACTTACAGCTGCAAGAGTAGCGACAGAGTAGGCTACGGCGGTGCCTATGACATAAGCATGTCGACAGTGTTTTTGTCATTACTCTCACTGCCAGAAGGGGGAGACAAATGTTCAGCACTGCAGGTTTAACTTGGCAAAGCCATTTCGATGTGACTATTTATTACTGCTGTCACTGCTCACTTGCTAATTTTCATACCTTCCAGGGGGAAAATCCTTAGATCCTTATAGCACTGCAGATCTCCTGTAAGATAGTGCTGATGGATTTAACACCCTTTTAAGTGGTTGCCAACATATGTAATTTATCTTCTATAAAAAGCAACACCTGTCACACAATCTTTTTTTTATTTTTTTTTTTATTGGTGCCTGCTTGTAGGGACATATGCTCACAGTTTGTTTATGGGTGATATTTCAGAATACATGACCTTACATAAAGATAGTGGCCTGTGGCATTTTCGAGATTTTATTTTTCAAATTGCATATCTTCTCATTAGAGGCTTTTAAATTTATTATAATAGAGTAGATGGTTCAGTGGCCTTTTTACTACACAATAAATAATGTCACAAAGGTGGAATATATCAAAATTTTACTTGCATTCATTTCACTCAACTTAAATATATAACTTATAAAAAATGTAACATAACTTTGGTTTAAAATCCCAAAGTCCCCCTTGTTGAGAGCAATGATCACTAAAGCAAGAATTGCATTTAACTGCCTCAGAAGCTGCCTTAGAAATCATAATACCATCAATTAATCTGAAGTTTTAAAGAGTGATGAATGTTGTTTTGATGTAACAACAATAACCACCACACAGAAATAACCCTGGATTGTGTTCTTAGAGTCTTTTTCATGTCCTTAGGCTTGTGGTTATTTTGAAGTTCTTTTGGATTGTCTTGATTGATGGCCTTTGGCAATAAAATAATCAATCCTTTTTGGATTTAGAAATTCATATGTAAGTTAGTCCTAGCAGTGACTGTCTGTTTGTGCTGTTGTTTCACAGCAGTGGTCTCCTTCCCAATGCTGTGCTGCCACCATCCCTGGACCATAACTATGCCCAATGGCAAGAGAGACAGGAGCTTTCCCGCGCTGAGCACCCCCACCTCATGAAAAAGATTATCCCAGCTCCCCGGCCCAAGACCCCCGGTGAACCGGATTCTCCAGCCTCCTCTCCTCCACTCCCTCCATCTCTACCCCCACCACCTCCACTTCTACCTGGTAAGGCAATCTGCAAAAATGTGTATACACACATTTGCACATCTTATCACTTAGTGGTTTTCTTCTTAATTCCACCATTGTTTGTTGTTTTCAGATCGTGAAGACAGCCCAGAGCTCCCTCCTCCACCAGGAGTTAGTGATTGCAGGCAATGTGTTCTGTGTCTGAAATATGGAGATGAGAACACTAATGTGAGTAACAAATCTGCTTGGACTCGCTTCAACACATAAAAGGTTGAGGCTGTCATTTGAAATGAGTCTGTATGTTTCAGGAGAGTGGCAGGTTGCTGTACATCGGTCAGAACGAGTGGACCCATGTGAACTGTGCCCTGTGGTCTGCTGAGGTGTTCGAGGACGACGATGGCTCTCTGAAAAATGTTCACATGGCTGTTCTCAGGGGAAAACAGCTGGTAAGAGAGCACACTTTGTCCCTCACAAGTTCCCACTCTATATTCAATTTATATTGATCGGACAGACACATGAAACCTGTGTCTATGTACTCCTCAGCGCTGCGAGAAGTGTCAAAAGCCAGGGGCCACAGTTGGCTGCTGCCTCACCTCTTGCACCAGTAACTACCACTTCATGTGCGCCCGTCAGTGCCACTGCGTCTTCCTGGAGGACAAGAAAGTCTATTGTCCAAAGCACAGGGATCTCATCAAGGGAGAGGTGAGGAAATCCTTTTTTACAATACATCAATCACATATTATACAGATCAAGCTACAATTCAGGAAGGAGACTCTTTCTTTTCAACTTACACATGTTTGTGTAATTTTTTTCCCCCAGGTCGTGTCTGAGTTTGAGGTGACTCGCAGGATCCTGGTGGACCTGGAGGGAATTAGTCTCAGGAGGAAGTGGTTGGCAGGACTGGAGCCTGAAAATGTCCACATGATGATAGGTAAGGTGACTGGTGGTAGATGAATGCCAGTCTATCTTGCTTTTTACTTGACTTGTTGTTGCAACGTCTCTTGAACGCTGATTTAAACATCTTCACCATCGTTGCAGGCTCCATGACCATTGATTGTTTGGGGATATTGACTGAACTCTCAGACTGCAAACGCAAACTCTTCCCTGTAGGATACCAGTAAGTATTTTTTTATATTTTCATTTATGTGAAAGTCTTTTACGATTTTAATTGCTACCATTACAACCTTGAATCTCTGCAATTAAAGGTACCCTGTTGAGTTTTTGATCTCTAGTAGCACTATGGAGCAGTTTTTTTATGAGGGGGTCCCCATTTTGTTTGTCTTATGCACAAAGGCACACATGCAGGTGACACAGTAAACATAGATTTAAATGATACAGGATTTAGAATAATTTAAAAATCAACTTTTCAAATGTTTTATGAGGAAGTGAGATGTTGGATACACACAATGCATTTTGATGAGTAAACATGACTTTTCTGTTTATAAGAAAACACTTCAGGGTATCTTTAAAATACATCTAACTGTCAGAGAAACTTGAAATGTCCAAGTCAGTTATGTTGAACTAAATAAATTCTCTCTCTCCAGGTGTTCCAGGGTGTACTGGAGTACTTTAGATGCTCGAAAGCGCTGTGTGTATACCTGTAGGATCCTAGTTTGTCACCCTCCAGTGGTAGAGTCTGACCTGAAGAGCATGATGGCTCCTGAGGAGAATCGAACGATAGCACACAGCCCACCTCCCATAGCAGGTAACCGAAGGGACTTTATATCATTTAGGTTTGCATCTGTTGCAGTACATTTATGCATCATGTTTGGTAATACAACATGTTTAACTAAAGTGAATGTTCTGTGTCACTTTCTCTTTCTTTATATAAAGACTTTCCTGATCCGTTTGAGTCTCCACGGCGCTCAGACACCCTTTCCCCTGCCAACACCCCCAAGCTCAGGGTTTACACCAGGAATCGGCACCCCAGCTACCCCCCTTGCCAGCGCTCACAAGGCCCCAGGCCCATGCCCTCCCCAGGTACAAACTTAAAGTCTTTAAAAGTTTATAATTTCTAAGATTCATATTTACATACATTCAATTTCCATTTTTTGCTTCTTTGTAGGAGGTTCCTCTCAGCCCCAAAGCCATGAGATTGTGACAGTAGGAGACTCCCTGCTGAACACTGGCATGCGGAATATTGACTCACGACGCCACAGCTCCCCTTCTCTCTCCCCTCCTACTCACCAGCTGCACAGACAGAGAGGGATGACGTCCCCACCTCAGATTTTGTCACGACCCCTTACCTCACCCCCGCCCCTCATCCCCTCGCCTGCCAGAGACCCTGAAAAAGCCAAACACCCCAGCAAAGACTCTGTCCAGAGGGACGATGAAAGAGGTAGACAGTTCTCTACAGACAGGAATAGATCACAACCATCCAGAGACCAAGGGTTGAGAGATGCAGACAAGGGGAGAGTGTCAAGTCGAGAGCAAGCCTCTAAGGATTCTGAGAGGAATAGATCATCCAGAGACCTTGGGCAAAAAGACTCAGACAAAGGCGAACTAGCAGCCAAAGAGCCAGAAAAGCGGAGACCGTTGAGTAAAGACTCAGGTCTGAAAGAATCTGAGAGGGGGAGACCTCTCAGTAGAGACCCCTTAAGAGATTCAGAAAAGGGGAGACAAGTGAACAGAGACTCTGAGAAGGGGAGACAGGCAAGCAGAGACTCAAGCAACAGAGAAACAGATAAGAGCAAATCATCCTCTAGAGATTCCAGCTATAAGGATATTGAAAAAGCTAGGCCACTCAGTAGAGATACGGGGCTAAGGGACTCTGAGAAGCATAGACAATATAGCAGGGAAGCAGGAAAAGACAGACCATCTAGCAGAGACTCTGACAAGGGGAGACCCTCGAGAGATTCCAGTTATAGAAGTACAGAGAGAAACAAAGACTCTGGCTCAGGGAAAGACAGCAACCCTGGCAGTCAGTCCAAACAGGCTTCAGGTGAGAGCAAGAACCCCAGACTGGCACCTGCAGGCTCAGGCCAGTCCTCCCCTCCTGTGGGCACTGCTGTCCTTACAAGTCAGCAGAGAGGTAGCAGCACCAAGCAGACTGACAAGCAAGGGAAACATGGAAGCAAAGACCAGGACGTTTCTGCAACCCTCAGTTCGTTGCCTCGTCACCGGTCCACCCCCACCTCTAACATTATCCAGTCTAAGGACAAGCCCAACTCAGGGAAGGAGAGCAGTAGTGGCACTGGAAACTTAATGCCATCTTCACTCCATAAGGACTCAGTTGTTGGGAAATCCGGCTCCCCGCAGCCTTCGTTTCAGAAGACCAATGCACGGAAATCAAATGATTACTCATCAGGTCCGGCCACAGCAGCAGCCATGAAGCCTATTTGGCCGTCAAGGACACCAGCAGAAGATGACGTTGTCAAACGAGGCTCCATGCACCTTGCGTCCCCAGCTGCAGCCTCAGCTGCCAAAGACAAACACCCCAAAGTTAAGACAGCAGGCAGCAGAGAGGTGTCCAAAGACCGAGAAAGGGAGAAAGGTCTCCAAAATAGCAACAGCAGCAACAAAATTCCACTCCTCAACAATAATACTAAAGCTACCGGCAGCTCCAACACACATGCTACGAATCCCACCTCTCACAACAACAGCAATAGCAAAGCTCAGATGCTTGGAAACAGCACCAAAGCCCATGGGAAGGCTCAGGGGGAGAAGCTTGAGAACCAGGGAGGAGACAGGTCATCTTCAAAGAGCAGAGAAAATTTCTCCTGTCCCGAGAGAAAGAACAGCTCCAGTGTGGACAACTTGCAGCATCTGCAGCAGGCGGGTTTACCACCAGAGAAAGGAGTGAAGACGTCTTCTCAGTCTCACACCAAACCAACAACTAACCAGCTGCAGCTGTCCTCAAGAGAGAAAAAGAGATCTGTTAAGCCCCCCACTGTAACTCCACTGAAGACCGATATTAAGACTGACCCTAATGGGACCAGCACTGTTGGTGGTATTTCTTCTTCCTGTCCCACAACCACTACTTCCACTGTCTCTCCTGCCGGCCAGGGGACCCGTCGTTCAGCCCGCTCCGCTCTCTTTTCCTCACCCTCTGCCAGTAGCAGTGACAGCTCTGAATCTGACACCCAGACGCAGACGGAGGAGGACGATTTGCACAAAGACCACCCGCGCAGCGAACTCCGCGACCACCGCAGCCTCCTCACTCGAGGCACTGAAGATGAGGCTGATGGCCCAGAAGATGACCATGACAGAGGTATGGATGACAAACATCACGAGGATGACAGCGATGGGTCAGGGTCAGCCAAGCGGCGCTATCCCCGACGCAGTGCCCGTGCACGCTCAAACATGTTTTTTGGACTCACACCCTTCTATGGTGTCCGCTCATACGGCGAGGAGGACCTCCCCTTCTATGGCAGTGGGGATGGAGCTGGAGCCGTGGTTAAGAGGAGGACTGGTGGTCGCAAGAAGTCAGCTGAGGGGCAGGTGGATGGAGCAGATGATATGAGCACCTCCTCTTCTTCCGGGGACAGCGGAGAGGATGAGGATAGCGGAATGAAACAGAGGGGTAAAGACCCTTACTACTACAACTTCTCACGAACAATAATTAACCCAGGTGAGGGCCTGCCATCCATAGAAGGGATAGACCAGTGTCTGGGACGGGGCTCCCAGCTCCAACGCTTTCTTAAAGATGAGGAGCAGCAACAACAGAGGGCACAAGGAAAAGCTGAAGAAGACATGCTGAGCGCTTTGTAAGTACACACAATAGTTTTTAATTGATTATTTTTCCATGCTCTCTAATAACAACCTAATGTATTGTCTTTGCTGTGTTTAATAGGACCTTGGGCAAGCAGCGTATTGGCCAGCTCGATGGCGTTGATGATGGGTCAGAGAGCGACACAAGCATCTGCACCACCAGCACCACAACCACTACAGCCACCTCCTCTTCCACCCCACATAAGAGCACTCCTAAGAGAAGGGGCAGAGAAAGGCACACAGAGAAACTGGAGTCCCATGACTCGAGCAAGGAGGCTGACAACAGTGGCGGAGCAGCAGGAGCAGTAAGCAGTAACACAAGAGAAGGCAGAAAGAACCAGAAAGAAAACTGTCTTCCTTTAGGAGGCGGGGTCAAGTCCCAGCCACAAAGTCAGGGTCAGGATCCCCTCGAAGCTCAGCTGTCCCTCAGCACAGACCTGCTTAAATCAGACTCCGACAACAACAACAGTGATGATTGCGGTAACATTTTGCCATCAGACATCATGGAGTTTGTCCTGAACACACCTTCCATGTCAATGCAGGCTCTTGGTCAACAGCCTGAGCCTTCTTCTTCTGAGCTGCTGCTGGATGAGGGTTATGTCGGGGTGGATGTCAACCGGCGCAAAGACATTCTGTTTGATGACTTTTCCCAGCAACTGCCCAGTGCAGAGAGTGGAGGGGTTGTGGAGAGTAGTGTGAATAGCTCCATATCTGTAGAAGAGCCATATCTTCCTCTGGAGCTGCCCTCTGACCTCTCTGTGCTGACCACACGCAGCCCTACTGTCAGTACCAGTCAGAACCATAGTGCTGGGAGCCTCATCTCGGATACCTCAGACCGCACCATGCTGGGCTTGACCTCTGACCCAGAGACAATCAGTGCTGAAAAGAGTGGGGACAAGAAAAGAGCAGGGCCAGGTGTGTCACCATCAGAGAATCAACATGATGTTACAAATCTGGGAAACAGGGATACACAAGTCACTGAAGGTCACATGACTCCTGAGCAGTTTATTCCCAGCCCTGCTATTGGCCAGGTGGTAGAACCGCCAGGTAACCAGGATGTTCCCAGGAATTCTGGTACTCCTGGTTTGCCAAGTTCTCCCTCTCTGCCTCTTCAGGGTCAGAAGTACCTTCCAGCACCAACTGCAGCTACAGGCAGCCCTAGTCCAGTCCCTGGTCCAGGACCATCCCAGGCTCAGGTTTCCAGCCCAGCAGTCATCAAACCAGGCCCTGACAAACTCATCCTGGTCAACCAGCAGTTCCAGCCCCTCTATGTCCTTCAGACTGTCCCTAATGGAGTCACCCAAAAAATTAGCGCTGCAGGAGTGATGGACACCAGCTCCCAAGCAGTGCTCAGCTCCATGACACTCACCACAGGGTTAAATCCTGGTCTCACCTCGGCCCAGCCAATATTTCCCGCTGGCGGCAAAGTCCTTGGCACGATGCCCCACTCCTCCCAGATTCACACATTTAGAGGAGCCACACAGACCGGCTTCCAGGCAGGAATCCCAAGCACCACCTCAGGGCTTCTCATTGGGTTGCCACACGACCAGCCCCAGATTCTGGTGTCAGAGGCCGGTCGACCGCACGAGTTGGGTCCCAGTGTTGCCATAGTGTCCAGTCCCTCCTCTCTCACTTCTTCCCCGACTGTACTCGCCTCTGCTCACGGCAAGAAAAGGCCTATATCTCGTCTTCTGCCCAGAAAAAACAAAAAGTTGGCCCGCTCACGCAGCCAGCCCACTCTGGCCCCGTCGGATGTTGCCCCTCCTAACATGACCCTAATCAACCTGTCTTCCCCTCAGATTACTGCTAGCATCCCTGGCCAGCCTGGTGGCTTGGTTGAGTTAAGCACCCTCTCCTCTTCCCAGCGTAAGGTCCCCAATATTATCAAGAGACCCAAACCAAGTGGGGTTATGTATTTGGATCCCACTACTCTCCTTCAGCCGAGGATCCCTGCTACAGCACAGTCTGGTATCCTGGGTCACGATACTTCTACTCACCTCCTACCTTGTACAGTCTCTGGTCTCAACCCCAGTCAGTCAGTGTTAAATGTTGTGTCTGTGCCCCCTAGTGGTGCTGCTGGCCTTCTTGCACCAGGATCAGTCTCCCTCTCTACCCCTGTCCTCAACTCTACTGAGATCACAGGGCCAATTAGCAACCTCCTGTTTAAGGCAAGCCCGCATGGGTTGGGCCTATCCGATCAGCCGATGGTCCTTCAGTCAGCAGGGGCAGCTCCTCTGATGTCACAACTTAGCTCCTCTGTTCAGACATCCATAGCCAGCAGCATCTGTGTCCTGCCCACCCAACAGACCATCAGCATGGCTGTCAACCAGCAGGGAGACACAGAAGGCAGTAATATCCACTTACAACACCAGTCACAGCCTTTTAACAGAGCCCAGACTGTGGACTGTACAAGCACCACTGTTACTTTAGCCCCAGCCACACCTTTAAGCCCTGCCAAGGGGCGTGTTGTTGGCGTTTTCACCCAAACACAGACCTCTGCACACTCCCAGAGCAGCAGAACAACTCCCATTTCCAGATCCTCAGAACAAAGGCCACTTAACTCGTCCTCATCAGTTGCACATTCAGGAGCAGAAAAAGGCAAACAGAAAGCCAAGAGGAGTAGGCAAAGTACGGACATGATCAGCGGGAAGAAGCTCAAGGCCTCTCAGGCAGAGGAGCATCACAATAACCCTGCAGGACGACTCTCCTCTAACCCAAGGTGAGACAGTTATTATTTTGGCAGCTTGAGATGCATTTATATTATGCTGGATTTATTTTTATTGACATGAATAAATGGGAAAACTGCACTGACTTTGTCAAGTGAAATAGCTCACCTTGACTGAATCTATACCTACCAATTGTTCACTAAAATGTAAGTAGCATACAATATATAGTCATTTTGATCTTCTTTGTAAGCAGTTCTAAAGAGCTGAGTTCCCCTGAACCCATGGACACAGGCAAGCCCACGGACAAGGCAACCAACAAAAGGTGTGGCGTCATTTCATCCTTGTTACCCATTTTCATACTGACTATACTGAATTGAGTTCTAATGCTTGCTTCAAATCTTTTCAAGTGTGCTTGGTAAAAAGAAGACTTCTGAAGGTCCTGTTTTACCGGGGAAAGTCTTGGGGAAAGACAAAGCATCCGCAGCTGGGGGAGCAGGTTCTCTTCCAGTGGCTTCGCCACCCGAGCAGGACGGCAACAGCAGGGACACGGGGATGGATAGCAAACCCAAGAAAGGCATCATCTTTGAAATCCGCAGCGAGGATGGCTTCCACATCCGCTGTGAGAGTATTGAAGGTGCGAGAAACAACCTACATAACTACCTACACCCTGAAATTTTAACACCAAATACTGTAAATGTCAGACTTCCTGGCTGAATTAAATGTGAAACTGAGTATTCACTTTGGCAGAACTAGTAAATTAATGTAATGGGGTGCTCTGGTGGCCTAACGGTTAAGGCACTCACATGCCTCTCTCTCTTCCCACGTCTCCTGTCTCACTATACAGACTCTCACATAAAGGCAAAATGCCAAAAAATAATCTATATATAATATGAATTCAATGTAATTAAAACATGTAACATGGTGTAACCAAAATGTTACATGCATGCAAAATACTTTACTTTTTTGTAAAGGTTGTAATATATATATATATATAATTATTATTATTATTAGAACCAATTGATGCTGTGAAACATTGAACCATACACTTCATGAGCCTTCCTGTCCTGACTGCCTGTCTTTCTACAGAGGCTTGGAAATCCCTGACTGATAAGGTGCAAGAAGCTCGTTCCAACGCCCGACTCAAAGAGCTCTCTTTTGAAGGTGAGGCACTACTCTGACTACATGGGGAAAAAAGTTTTAAAAAGGAAAAAATGTTGTTGTTGTAAAAATATATATTTGGACGACTCTTTTGACTCATTGTTGATGTGTTTCTTCACTTCTTTCAGGCGTGAACGGACTGAGGATGCTGGGAGTTGTCCACGAGGCGGTGGTCTTCCTGTTGGAGCAGCTGTACGGCTCCAGACACTGTCGGAGCTACCGCTTCCGCTTCCACAAACCAGAGGAGACCGATGAACCTCCCATCAACCCCCACGGCTCGGCTCGTGCAGAGATCCACCACAGGTTAGGATGGGACCCACATACACATACGCAGATATTGGTTTGAGTTGTAATTGTAGCTTTAATATTCCTTATTTGAATATTGGTTTTAATTGCAATCATCACCATGAGTATTCTGAATCATTATGTTCATAGGTATATAAAGTAATCATCTTGTGTTTGTTTCTGACTGCTATCTTTTCCACTTGTCTGTCCTCCAGGAGGTCTGTATTTGACATGTTCAATTTCTTGGCATCAAAACACCGCCAGCCTCCTGAGTACAGGCCACAGGAAGATGATGATGAAGAAGGACAGCTCAGGACTGCCAGGTAAAATACATTCTTTTATATCTTAACACTCATTTTTGATAATCATCATTAACAGTTCTGAAATCCATCAAGATGGTTTCATTTGAGGTTACAGAGAAATTATTCATATCGTCAATATAAAATGTCTTTTTCATGTTGTGGTTGCAGGCGTGCCTCCATGGAGCTCCCACTCGCTGTTAGATTCAAACAGCTCAAGGCCACCTCAAAGGAAACCGTCGGAGTCTACAGGTTAGATCTGTGGCGCTTTATCTGTTAATCAGTTATAAATCATCAGGCTGCACATGAAGCAGATGATTGTAGCATGCAGGTAGCAATTACCTTGCTCGTTTTAATGTTGAGAAGAACAATTAACAATTTAAATTAATTTCATTCCTATTCATCACAACAATGTATTGTTTCTCAAAATTAACTGTAAAGTGTAAGCTTGACAACTTAAAGGCAACCGTTTTCATTTATTGTTATAGCAAAGTTTTGATGAACTAGAAGGTATAAAAAAAAGGTTTAAAATTATACATATGTCTATAAACAGAGACTTAAATGACATTACTGTGATTTACAGATCTCCCATTCATGGTCGAGGACTATTCTGCAAGAAAACCATTGATGCAGGGGAGATGGTCATTGAATATTCTGGAAATGTTATCCGCTCTGTGCTCACTGACAAACGGGAGAAATATTATGATGGAAAGGTGAGAATGAGAAAGACCTCTGAGTCTGGAGAATTGACTGTTAATTAATTTGACTAAAAAGCTTTGGAAGGATCAATCATGTAACTTGTGTCTTTATTTTCCTCAAAGGGGATTGGCTGTTACATGTTTCGCATTGACGACTACGAGGTGGTGGATGCCACGGTGCACGGCAACGCTGCCCGCTTCATCAACCACTCCTGTGAGCCCAACTGCTACTCGCGGGTCATCACCGTGGATGGCCAGAAGCACATCGTCATCTTCGCCTCTCGCCGCATCTACTGTGGAGAGGAGCTCACGTACGACTACAAGTTCCCCATCGAGGACGCCAGCAACAAGCTGCCCTGCAACTGTGGTGCGAAGAAGTGTCGCAAGTTCCTCAACTGATACCAGTATCTAAACGATTTAAAGAGGACTGCCTCCCCTGCAGGGGGTTTCCGTGGCACCGGCTTTATGCCACTTTTCCGTGTGTCCGGTCCACGTAGGGCCACAGCTGCCACCAGTGCACGAGCTCTGTGAGCGTTTCTGCTGCCGGTGTCGGCAGAGCGCAGCAGAGACAACAGTTGTGTGTCGTACTGTGTGTGCAGGAAAGGCCATATTGGAGGAGGGGCCATTTGTAGAAATTGAAACATATTGTGCCTCCTTTTGTCTCATTTACATTTCGGTATGGCAAGTTTCACCTTCAGTGGGTGAAGATATGAAATGATAAGAGCCTTTGCAGCATTGCAATCTTTACATTTGGATTATAAACAGTTACCCCTTCATCATTTTTGACATTGGCCCGTCCTCCTTAATTTTCTAAAAAGATGTGTCATTTCTTTGAAGATGTTATGGTCCACTAATGCTGAGATGTAAACATAGAAGGAAAAAAAAATCAAAGAACTTGGTTCCATTTTACACCAAAGTGCAATTTGTTAAAGGGACTTGGAACAGTAATTTTAATTAGAAACTTGTTAGATTTTTTTTTTTTTTTTTAAATCTCAGTGTCAGCTGTTATTGATGCACATCTCCCTGTCTGAATGTGCCCTGATGCCTTCAGAGCCGTGGCGATTTACTGGAACCTTCCCCTAACCGGGCTTTTTTTTCTATAAGCCCGGAGGTGTGTACATTCGACACTGTAAATAGGAGCTGTTTGTATGTGTATAGCAGCCTGATGAGAGCTGTACAGGTGGAAACAGTCGGCGGAGCAGTAGCCACAGAAAGGAAGAGAAATGATGGACGTAAAAAAAGAGACAAGGGGTGTAGAAATGTAGATTTGTTTAAAAGACAAAAAGGTTATTTTTGGTGGTTCATGATAAGGGTGATATCTGACGGTTGATACCATCCATTGTACTTAAACTGACTTCTGTAGTCTGACAGCTTGGTAGCTATGTAGACATGTTATTGATGGGATTAAGCCTCTGGCCTTGAGAGAGCGAGGCAGCTAGAGATTCTGGTGGACTGACAGCCAAGGGACTGGAGTACTCTACTGATGTGCTTTAAGTAGACATATTTATAATTGATTTTTGGAGCCTTGATCCAGAGCACGCCATGGATCTCACAGAAAGTCGTGTTGCAGGTTTGTGCATGCTGTTCTTATTATCAAACTTGTTTTTGGTAATTATTAGCTCGGACTTTTGAGTCACGTTCCAAATTACAGCAGCAAAGACAACCAAACATCACGCCCTTGAATTGAATTTTCCACACAGCTTGTTTCCTTCTTGGCCTGTTGTGATAACCATTACTATGAAAATGTTTTTATTTGTATTAAGTCTTTTCAAGTCTTGTCTGTTATCTGTCTTTTTAATATGGACAGGGAAATATCATGCTTGCTTTTAAAAAACAAATGTAAATAATGTATATTTTTCTACAAAAAGACTTAAAAAGCACTCACTAGTGAATAGCACTTAATGATGGTATTTATATTTTTAAAAAAAATCGTATTTATTTTATTGCCATTTTTGTAGGAAATAGAGGTTTACAAAAACTAATGCTTGGTCTCTATGTTTTGTATTCCGCTGCCTTTTCAAAGTTGTTTTTGTCGTAATTTTTTTTTTCTTTTTTGATTTTTGTAGCCTGAATGTTTTCTTTGATTCCAAAGACTGACGCTGGTCTGTGGCTTGGTCCTGTTGGGTTCAGTCCACCAGTAGCTCTTTATCCCGGGACCGTTCGGTCAGAGCTGATGGGGTTTTTTTTGTTTTTTTGTTTTTTTTTTTGTCGCTCCAGTTCTAGCTGGCAGTGTGGCAGTCATGTGAACTATTATTATGCACTTGGGAGAGTTTAGATTGTTGATCCATAGCAGATATCTGCTCTCTCCAGCCTTATTGTCTCCACACCACATCACACAGAGAATCAAGTCCCGTAAAGACTGCTGCTACCAGACAGTCATATCAAAATAATTACTTTTTGTCACTAATCAACCGTGGGTCGACTGACTCGCAGCCAATTTGGCATCTACAAATCAGACAAAAGTCCCGTCAGTTCAAAGTATTGTTCCTCTTCAGACTTGGTCTATATAATAAAGAGGTGCCTTTATTTTAATGCTACCAACAGCATTTGTCATATCTCTGTTGAGCCAATCCGTTCATTTAACAAAACCACTTCGTCATGGTGACCACTGATCGGTGCGCGCCAGCATTTGGGAAATCACCTTCCCTTGTTTTATCCAGTCTCCTTGTGGTTTGCCTTAGTTGTAAAAGAGAACGCCTCTTCTCTCTCTCAAGCCTTCATGTCCTGGACCGAATATTTAATTAAACTCTTCAGACCGACTGGTTCCACAAAGTGACTGGAAACATTGTTTGTCCCTTTTTTAATTCACTGTTGTCCATCATTCATGCCGACTTCGTTATCACCTAAAGGCCGTTAGCGGTTACCCCCACTCTGCCCCTTTGTTGTTGTGAGCTGAAACAAAAACGTGATCCCACACATGGTTTGCACTTTAGCTGTGACACAGGCACTGAATAGACATAGGAAAACTCAGCTCTTTCTTCAGACAGACAATGCAAACTCCTATGCTGAAACCACAAGCACAGATAGTCACTGAGAGTTTGTGCGTTAGGCCCTGATAATAAAAACCGAGGTCAGTCAACCTGCGATCGGTCTTTATGACCCCTGAAAGTGGCGTTTGAGGCTCTAGCAAAGTGCACTTGACTCTTTTCTGCTACAAAGTGAAGGCAGGGACCATGCCAGCAGCCCTCTCCTTCCTTGTTGGTGCAGTGTGTATAACCTGGGCTTTCCTTTGAGTTCAGGTCTTAAAAGTCCAGCTACCTGACCCCGACTGACAGGCCAGCCTCGTGGTTGTGCTGCTGCACCTACATCGGGCTCGCTGGGTTCTGCTGCTAAGGTCAACAATGAATGTATATTCCTCCTCCACATCACCAGATTTGTGATGTTGATGCTTTGTCAGCTACGTTTGTTTTCAGTTCTCGTGTCAACAACCCGGGTAGATACGGACGATGCGTAGATGTGACCTCAAAGGCGGCAGCAGCAGTTTCATTTCAGCACTGGGATTAACACTGAAGAATGAACAGCAGTGGCATTTCTGTCTGTAGGACAACAGGTTCTTACTGGTTTAGCTCAACAGTTCACGCTAGCATCGGTGATGACATGTCTACCAATGCAAAGGGCTCTGTCTATGACTCTCGTTTCTCGAGATCCACTTCTGCATTTTCAGGGTCAGAGGGTTCAGTGAACAATAAGTCGTTTATTTCACTGTTTTTAACAGCATATATACAATAAGGAAATGGTCTCCGTTGTTTCTTTGGACTTCATTTTACCGCGCCACACCAGTGGCCCTTCTCCGTCATTATCTGTAATTATAGTATAAATACATAACAATATTATACGAAAACATGCATAGTAATTTCTTGTACTTTAGTATCTATACAATATATGGAATGGACAGACAAACTTAGTTACAGTAGCAAAACAGCAGATTTATAATGGTTAATAGCAATGTTTCAATGTACTCTATAATGGTTTTGTGTTACAGTACTATCAGATGAAACTAACGTGCATCATTCTTTTGTATATTGATATCCAGTACCAATTTTGCTGTGCCTGTGAATGTTCCTTCGCCAGCAAGGAACATTGCAGTTTTACTTTTTTTGTTTTTTCTGTTTTCTTTCTGGACAGGAACGGTTTTTATGTGATGAGAAATGTAACTGTGTTAATGTGGTTGTGAACTTCTTGAGGTCAGCCATTTTAATTTCTTTCCCTGGTTGTTGTAGTGAATGTTTTTATGTTTTTTCTTTGTACGTTTTAACAGGGACTTCTAGACGGCTTACTTGATGTGGTATAAATTAAGAGCTTGGTTTGTGGAGACTGACCAGGAGTTTTTAAAGATCCCGCCAAAATGTTGTTGTTCGTTTTGGAAACCTCTCATGTCTCCCTGACCACCTCTTCTCCTCTGAAGCTTTGGTTGTACTTATCATGTACTGTTTTTATAGAAAGTCATAATGCTGAGATAATGATGATGTTGAAAACATTTAATTTATTTATTTTGTGCAACATCCACCCTGAATTGTTATTTTACAAGTCACGGTTTCGGAGAGGTCGGGCGAGTACTTAACATGTATTTGTAATTTTCTAATTGTTTCTTGTGTATAGAAGTTTTCAGCCTAGGATGGGATGTGGTGTCACAGAGGGAGCGGGCGGTAGGACATGCAAAAAAAAAAGAGGGATCATGAACAGGCTTGTTTCTTATGCCTTGAATATACCTTTGTCTTATCAATATTCCTCCTGCTCTCTGTAATAACAAGTTCATGAGTTCAAACAGTCACATTTTCTCCCGTTTTAACAGTGTTCTCTCAATACACATCATCGAAATGAAGGAAAACCACCACAGTGAAAATAAACCACAAACTACTTGGTTGAATGTATAATTAGGAAACAAAGTTGTACATAAGTGTAAAAAGAAAAGTTTCTAATCATGTTTATTTTCTATGCACTTTTTTATTTAAGTGATAGTTTAAATAATAAACATGTCTCCTTTACTCTTTCTTGTCTCTTGACTGGTTCACTGCTCTCGAAGTCTAGCGGGCTACATTAGTGGTTGAAGAAAGGTCCATTTAGTAGCTGCTGTGGAGCTTTTATTCATATCACACGATCTTCATCAGCAGATGGAGTAGAAGTCCGTAAAGTGCTCAGAAAAAAACAAATACGAACATCTTCATTTTCATTGCAACTGGGAAAACTCACCGCCAGTGAAGATCATTTCATATCACTGAAAGCTCCACAACAGCTACTAAATAGACCTTGTGGTAAGATGGTGTTGCTAATTTCAAGGTCAATAATTTCTCCAAGTTTTCTGTTTTACTACAGATCACATATGCATGACACCACAGCTTGTTTCAAGGCATCCATTGATTCCTGCTGATTTTTTATACATTATGACAATCTGTTGGCATTTTGCATGAGTTGTTTTCCATCACATAAAGTTTGTAAGTTACATTATCACATAGTGGTAACACAGTGCAGACTCTTAAACCAACAATGAAACAAAATAAACACAGACCTGAAGTTTTCTGTGATGGTATAAATATGATGTTACAAGACTGCCTGTTTAGTTTAGTTTAGTTTGTCCTGCTGCTTCTTTATTGATTCTTACTCAGTTGGTGGATTGTCATATTATACAGAAATAAGTGGAAATTGTTGATTGCCTGTTAACAAACAAAAAAAATTATCACCTTCAAACTATCACCTTCATGCTATGAATATGTTTAGAAATAATGTGAAGTACATGTGCTTTAGGGCTGCAATTTATGATTATTTTCAATATTGAGCTCTCTTTAATTAATTGATTAATCATTTGGTCCAGAAAATTATGAAAAATGGCATCACAAGTTCCCAAAAACCTTCTTCAAATTACCTATTTTGGTTGACCAACAGTCAAAAGACAATTCAGTACTATACTACTAGACAAGCAAAAGCACAAAATCCCCTAATTTGAGAACCTGAAATCATTAAATTATTATTTGCCTGGAAAATGGCTTAAAATAATTAATAGATTAACAAGAGTTGCTCTTTATAGAGATATTTTGACACATCACAGGTGTAAATAAAATGACTGATGGCTTTTAGCTGCTTCAGTTTCAGGGTCCTGATATTGTCCACACTGTCACACTGTCATGACTTACTGAGACACTTTAACAGAACGGAGCCATCGTTAATGTTATTAGCAGCACCCTTGTTTTTCTTTCTATGACAAGTCAAACTGTCTGCTGTGAAAACGGCTTGTTAGAGGCTGTAATGTACTGCATGATGTCATGACATTCGTTCCGAAGCTTCTCCGCCAGTTTATTACTGCAAGTTTTTGTGTAACAATGGTATGACCTCAGATGAGAAGAACTTCATAATTACAGCCGTGCTGCTAGTCACCTCATTCACGTTAGCTTGATTCCCTTAATTATACTTTTTGTGGCGTTTTAAATTAGATGCCATTCAGTGAGTGTAATGAATGCAAATTCAAACTAACTACATTGCTCTGGTCAGAGCTTTTTTTTTCCCACCACAGAACATCTGTTCCATGCTGGAAGGTCAAAGGAAATAAGACACATCATCATGTAGCTTTTTTGTAAGCAGAACATCTGTCGCCACAGCGCTTCCAGCCCAAGGCGGACCTCACAAGTCTTTGTTTTACATTGAAATGTTTTCCTGTTTCAGTTCAACTCCAAACTGAACTGCTTTATTTACTCTAGCTTATCCAGTCACACTGATTCACCAGAACCCATGAGAAACGTACTCAAACTGCTGGTTTGCCAAGTGGTCCAAATTAACAGTGAATGCTGCAAGCAGCCTTTTATGGGTTTTAACAGGAAATTGGTGTAGCAGACCCAGAAAGTGCTGATTCTGGTGTTGCTAATCAGAAACACGTCTCACTTTCGGTTATAGGTCGCTGCCTCCACAGGAGCCTGAAGACATCCCTCCTCACAACAGCCCCATGACTCAAATTTACAGGAAAATTTCAAAGAGCTGCTATAACCCCCGTGCCCCCCTCCCCCCCTCATCAACCCATAAAACCAGTGTTGTAGTCTAAACACACCCATGTGTACAATCACGCTTTGTTACAGCAAAACACTTCACTTTCACAATCAATTCTGTAATTTTAAATGCCTCAATATGTGGCAAAAACACATAAAAGCGGGATTAATTTCGGCTGATTACTAAAATTGGTCTAAAAATGGCTTATTTTCTGATTCCTTTCCCACACAGATGAGTCTAGATGAACCATGATCAGTTTTGGCACAGGCCTTCTCCTTTGGGTCCAATTGCTGCATGATAACAGCGGTAACATGTTTTCACTGGCTCAAACTGAAGGGATCTGCGAAAATCAGTCGCCTCAAGTTTATAGTTTTCTTGCCAGAAAGATATTAAGACCTCTTTCTTTATCAACTTCACACCGCCACTGAAGCATTACCGAGAAAAGGAGATTACCATCAGAGAGTCTTGCTTGAGTGCAACACCGATATTAAGTATTAGGTAATATTTTGGAGGTAGATCATAAAGATCACGGAGTTTATGTCTATATTAACCTCTCCTCACCTCGCTGTTGAGGGTCTGTCTTTAAAGCGATGTTGTTTTTTGTGTGTGATAAAGAGAAGAAGACATTTTCAGCTGCACTGTATCACGTTGACATTTGCAATTTTCCTGACCGCAGCTCTCTGAACTCTCTGTGGTTATGTTTCCGAGAGTTTCCCAAACACTATTATGCAACCTCCCAAACATTCTTCCATTTATCATCCTCTTATTCCCCTCTTAAATCCCTCCCTTCGTATTGATTTTGTTTCAATGTTTTTGTTTTACACATATTTCTCCTTTATTTGTGCTGGATGAACATCAAATATTTCCTTCAGTATCCTCCCTGTTCTCTCTCCTCCACCCACAGTTCCTCCTCTCCCACCCACCCCAGTTTCTAATTGGATTTCATTACCATTTCCCTTCAGTTTTTCCCAGCCAGACTCTCGCTGGTTGGGAGGAAGAACTTTCACTGGATTCTCTTTAACACACACAGATATCATCATCATCAGTAGCAGCAGTAGCAGCAGCAGCAGCTCTCAGAGACTTCACTACATCATCTGGTAAGTTAGGCTTTGATTATTTTCTTGAATCAGCTGCTCTTTTAGAGCCGCAATGTGTCCGATACTTTCAGCGTTGAAAACAGAAAGACATGACCACCTTTTTCCTCCAGACCATCCAGTAGGAACTGAGTTACCATAAACTGCATCACTGATATGACTGCCGAGCTCGATTACAAAGTAAACTTTGTTCAGATCATCAGTAATATCTGAAATTAATACAGTACTTAAAGTATCAAAAGTGAAAGTACTCATTATGCAACAGACTGTCAGTGTTATATTGTTATACTGGATTTAATTAATGATGCATTAAAGTTTAAGCAGTATTTTAATGTTTTAAGTGGCAGAGGTGGAGCTTATTTTAACTACTTTGTGTTGATAGTTATCATAATCTTATTTTTTTAATATGAAATCTTAATCTGTAAAACTGTCAGATTATTGTAGTGGAGTAAAAAGTACAATAATTCTCTCTAAATACAAATATTCAAGTAATGTAGGTATGTCAAGTACTTAGTTACAGACTTTCCACCTCTAGGTAAAAGCATTATTCAGCAGTACAGGATTAAAACAGATAAGTTTGCCTTTAACATGACTCAGCCTCATACAGAAACGTGTAATATTACTGCACTCCAGCTGGTCTTAAGGCAAAATGCCAGTTTGTTTCCAAACTGGCCAGTGGGACTTTTTTTCTGTGTTGCAGTGAATTCAGTTCTTTGAACTGCCTGTAAAAGTTCATACAAATCTTCCAGGTTTTTCAAAGTCTGGAGGAAGTTGAATCCAAATCACCAGACTCTAATAAGAGTGTTTTGGATTTAGCTTTATCCAAAGTTCTTTCAACTGCTTTTCAACATCTGGACATTACCTCATAACAAATTTTACAGCAGGCCACAAAAAGAAAATTAAAAATGAGATATAAGTCAGCTGATTATTGCATGATAAAGTGAGTATGACAATCTGTTCTGACAGTACAAACTAAATCAGAAGTGTGTAGTTGTGTAGAAACTATATTTCACATATTAATAGTTTTTAGTGTCTTCTCTCGTGCTCTCAATGAAAACATTCATGTTTCTAATCATCTGAGCTACTGAGTAGTGGTGGCAGACAGCTGCTCAGACTCTCCAGTATTTGTCCTTTCGTCTGCTCTCCTCTTCTGCAGGAATGCTGACATGCATCTGTCTCTTCTCTCCCTCCTCCCTTTTTTTTGCTCCTTTCTTTCTGTTTCTCTCTCACTCTGCAGCTGTGGTGGATGTACATGTAAGCACTCAAATCCATTCAGGAAGACCTGCAGATAGACGATAAAACTCTTAACTTTCCTCATCATTGTCACGCAGCATTAACAGCGAGTTTTGTTTTTATTACTTAACCACACTATAAGACAGCTGTCAGTGTTCCTGTTTAGATCATCAGCTCAGTTTACGGTCGAGTGACGCCTGTCTTGCTCTCAGACAGGCAGCCAAACAGGGCTAGAGGTGAGACGAGCCGGTGTCTCTTCTTTACTGGATTCTGACTGGACTAAAAAACCCAGCAGGAAAGATAAAATAGGAAGAATGTGGGGTTGTTGAACTCTCATACTGAAGCAGGGTCATCTGAGGTTTGAGGTTCGTGATTCCTGTTCACAGAAAACAAAGACAGGGGGAGAATTTGAGAATTAACTTTTTAACTTTTAGGTGTGCCTGCGAGTAGTTTCTGAGTAGACTGTCTGGTATTCGACATTTCATCAAACCTTTATAAGAAACATCTGTTTAGAATCTAAGGATTAGTCATGTTTTGTTTTGCAGATATGATTAGTCATTAGATGAGGAATTATGTAATTTTCATTCTCCAGAACTGAAAAACAGATTTTATAATGGCCCAAGTCAAGGTTTCACTTAGAGAAAATGCTTGCCATCACGTAAATGATAAGTGTTAGACACAACATGTTTGGATACAGTGCAATTATACCAGTATATAATGAAAAATTATGTTGTTTAGTTTAAATTTTGAGTCATTTAACAGAAAAAGGGGTATTTAGGTCGAAGATTATATACCTAGTGTATATCTAAGTGGGTTGGGGTGAATCTTCTTTCATGTTGATCATTTTTTTCTTCTTTCCATCACTTCCACTTCACACCACGTGCCTTCCTTGAAACTAAGCATGCTGTTTTTTTTCTCTCAAATTGTTCTCTTAGGAAACACTGGTTGGAACCAAAAACGGCACCTGTGTTAATAAACACAAGCACTCCACATAAGTGTTGTTATAGTCTGAGCTGCAGTGAAAGCTGTAGGAATGTTTTAGTATCATAATAAGCTATTAGATTATGTAAGAACAGCTACCTGAGTGGAGGAGGACACTTTGAAAATGTCATCTGCTCTAAATTACTGGTTACTTCCTTACAGCTTTGGCAGCACTAAAATATGTTGGATTAAGCCAACTCAATAATATAATTTGTTATTTCAGTTTTACAGGAATATGTTTCAAAACAGAAAGGAGGAAAGGGGCAGTGCCTCTATTGTTACAAAGTAAATGATTAGAAGAGAGTTTAATATGGACCCTAGTAAATGTTGGTTTAGTTTAAGTGCTTAAAATTACAGATTGTTTTTATAAATCAGCCCACATTTACAGGCAGTTTGGGACTAACTGAAGTCATTTTCAGCCAATCAGGATCCAGTTTTGTCATCCTGTACCAGTATATTTGACAAGAGGATGGAAACTGAACGCAGGGCCTTAATTTTTGCTGTAAAACTCTCATTTCAGTGTGTTTATTTATGCTGCAATTTCAACATTTATACGTGCTCCCATTTTCTTCTGTCATGTGATTCTGTGTGATTGGACTTGATCTTTATAGTGGCTTTTGTGGTGCACTTTTGTATATTCAGATCACTGTTTTTCCATTGTATGAAGTTAAGTCTAAACTCTGGTGTTAACCCTCCTACAGTTTATAAACTGTAAACATTTATGCAAACTGCTGAACTCTTGTCTCTCTCTCAACAGTGACTCTGCAATGACATCTCTCAGGCTGTTGCCCTTGTTGCACTCCCTCCTTGTCCTACAAGTCCAACTTTCCAGTCCATTAGAAGACAACAAGATCCCTCCCAGTCTGTGCACTGGTCAACCTGGTATCCCGGGCTCTCCCGGAGCTCATGGCGGTCCTGGTCAGCCGGGGAGAGACGGGAGGGACGGGAGAGATGCTGCTCCAGGGGAGAAAGGACAGAAGGGGGACAGGGGAGATACAGGTGCTCTGCTTTATTTAAATGTGTGTCTGTATGTGTGAGGGTTAAGATCAGCACTGAAAGTTCCTCTTTGTCCGCAGGTGAGACAGGAGTGCGAGGTCTGACCGGGGACAGAGGTGACACAGGAGAGAAAGGGGAGAGGGGGCAGCCAGGAGAGTGTGCCGTGGCCCCCAAATCAGCCTTCAGTGCCAAACTATCAGAGGGCCACAGTTCACCCCTAACTGTGGGAGACGCAGTCCGCTTCGACAAGATCATGATCAATGAACAGGGTGACTACAGCCCAGAGACGGGACGCTTCACCTGCAGAGTCCCTGGAGTCTACTACTTTGCCGTCCACGCCACAGTCTATCGTGCCAGCCTGCAGTTTGACCTCATGAAAAACGGGCACACGGTAGCATCTTATTTTCAGTTCTATGGCAACTGGCCCAAACCTGCGTCTCTGTCAGGCGGCTCCCTGCTGCATCTCATCCCTGGTGACCAGGTGTGGGTCCAGATGGCTCTGGGAGAGTACCATGGATTTTACTCCAGCACCAAGACAGACAGCATCTTCACCGGCTTCCTGGTGTACTCAGACTGGAAAAACTCTGCTGTGTTTGCATGAAAGACACGTACTCATGAACAAAACAAAGTCATATCCCACTTTGGGAAATGAACCGCACACATATTTCCACACATATTTCTTGCCTATTTTAGTTTTATAATTGAGATGTTCTGGATAAATACACGTGAATAGGCTGTGATGTGGAACATCTGTGTTTGTGTAATAAGTAAAATCACACACCAGACAATGTTGGTC
The DNA here is from genome assembly GCF_910596095.1 of Thunnus maccoyii. NCBI lineage: Eukaryota > Metazoa > Chordata > Actinopteri > Scombriformes > Scombridae > Thunnus > Thunnus maccoyii. The sequence continues at coordinate 17,875,388 of NC_056538.1, forward strand.
GAATGGCACATACTGTACCGTGCAGTGTGAGGTTCACACACCGAGCAGTAATGTTTATCCAGTGTCTGTTCTTCAGTTGCTGCCTTTAAACTGTTGTGACAGTCAATTCTTGTAACAGATGTTGTGTCAGTGGCCTCCAGCCAACTCCAGGCCACAAATTCAAACAGCTTTCATGCTATTATTGCACTTTGTTTCCAAACGATTTCTGCACAGCAAACATCAAACATGAATAAAACTTTGTAGTTTTTAAAAAACACATGACTGAGATATTTGTGGCCATAATACAGACACACGTGATAAGATCAATTGTACTAATAGGTGCAATAAGCCAGCCGCTTTTAACTTCTATCTACAAACAGGACTGTTGAGTCGCTATCATAACATACCTGCCTGTGCAAACACACCTGTCTATATCTGTTTAATGCTCGATTACCTGATGGCAGCTGTGGAAGAAGTACTCACATCCTTTACTTCAGTTAAAGTACGAATGCAACAGTGTAGAAAGACTCAATTACCACTAACAGTCCTGTATGCAAACTCCTCCTTAAGTAAAACTACAGAAGTATTATCAGCAAAATATACTCTAAGTATTTAAAGAAAAAGTACTCATTCTGCAGACAAATTGTACCTTTGAGTGTTGTATTATTATATATCACATTATTAGATTGATAATGTGCATAAGTAGCATATTACTGTTTAAGCTAGTCAAGCTGGAGCTATAATTATAACTATTTTACATACATTTAGGTAGTTTAGTCCAGGTGTTCTCCAAAGGGTCACAAGATAAATCTGCATTGTTGTGAGAGTACTATTTTATTTTTTTATCCTACTTTTCCTTAATCTTCTTTTGCTTTTTTGTTGTTTTGGGTTTATCTTAATGAGCTTTAAACAACCCTCGGAAAAGTTAAGAGGGGAAATCTCTCTGTTGAAGCTGCAAACACTTCAGATATCTGAAAAGGGCCCCAATTTGATACTGCTTTGTTGTGTAGGGTCACAAGCCATAAATATTTGAAGCTTATCATATGTTTTTTTTAATGTAAAATCATTATTTTAGCAAGTAACTACAGCAGTCAAATAAATGTAGTGGGGTAAAAAGTACAATGTGGTGAAGTCAAGGCAGATGCCGCCCACTTAGAGCCCAGTTCTGCTTGAGGTTTCTTCCCGTTAAAGGGGGAGTTTTTCCTTGCTGCTGTCACCAAGTGTTTGCTCATGGGGGAATGGTTGGGTAAATTAAAGAGTATGGTCTAGACAAGCTCCCTGAGATACCTTTTGTTAAATTGAATTGAAAAAACTGAATTTAAAGTGCAAATATTCCAGTAAAATACAAGTACATCAAAAGTACAGTACTTGAGTAAATAGACTTAGTTATTACTGCCTTATTGATCAACTTTCACATGGCACTTTAATAATTAAAATCTGACACCCAACGCTTTGTTTTTCACTCCCAAAGGCAGAGCTCTACCAAGGTATATACTGAAATGAAAAATGCTGGAAAATATTCATTTTCCACTGGATTCACTCTGTTTACCTCGGTCTAATGATTTCACCAAACGCCTTAAGTACCTTGACAGACTCACAAGCTGCATTTCAACACTGTGAGCTGCTTGATGTAAGTCTTCTCCTTATTGCTGGCACTGATGAGAGGTTAAATCAATAAGAACAAGCATTATTTTCTCACTTTACTGAGCTGAGACTCTGTCTTTGTCTCTGACATCTTTCTTGAGGCAGGATTGTTTATTTAGCAGACTTAAACACTGACAAGACCATAAGACCAAAAATGCTTTCATTGCCTGTCAAACACACTACCTCAGACATGAGGAAATGTTATTTTCCCTTTACTTGCTGAGACTCCTACACATAATTAAGCTCTAAATATATCCTCATAACTTTTCCCTCGAGGGAAGAATGAAAAGCAGGGAATTAATCAATCTTCCCCTGGCATCAATCATTTATTTCCATTAGTTCACGGCTTGTGAATCGTTCTCTAACTGCTTGAAGCCGATGGCCAGACAGACAGTGACATCACTCCCTGAAACACAGACCTCTCACTGGTGGGCGGCTGTCTGTTTGGTTGAGGGAGAATGAGGCAAGAGTTTGACATCTTGGCATTTAGTTAAGATTGTGAGACGATATGAGAGACAATGTGCATATGCTGTGTGATAGGCAGATTTAGAAATTTAGCCAAGATTTAGAAATAATTTCACATTGCTCCAGCACAACACCACCCCTGTAAAAAATGTTTGAGTAGCCACAAAAATGCCTGTGAATTTTTATGTTTCTCTCAGGTTGTTAATTCGTTTACAGTGCTGTGCAAAAGTTTTAGGCACTAAAAGTAAAGTGAGGACGCTTTCAAAAATAATGGAATGAATAGTTTTAATTTATCATTTAACTTCATACAGTCATACACATTCAGCAAACAGAAGAAACCTAAATCAAATCAATATTTGGTGTGAGCACAGTTTGCCTTTTAAACAACACCAGTTCTCCTCGGTACATCTGCACACAGGTTTTCAAGGTATTTTGGCAGGTCGGTTGTTCCTGCATCTTGGAGAAGTTGCCACAGTTGTTCTGTGGATTTAGGCATGTCAGCTTCTTCTGTCTCTTCAGCTAATCCCTGACTGACTCCATGATGCTGAAATCAGCATCTGTGGGGGCCAAACCATCTGTTGCAGGACTCCTTGTTCTTGTGGCTGAAGACAGTTCTTCATGATTCTGGCTGGGTGTTTGGGGTCGTCATAACGCTGCAGAATAAATTTGGGACCGACCAGAAACCCTCCTGATGGTATTGCATTATGGATAATAATCTAAACATCTAAAGCGCCCAAACTAAAACTTCTGCACAGTCGTGTAGGTCACCATGAGGTTGCCAGGCAACCAGCAGGCAACCAGATTCCAGGAAGTCACTGTTTCTGGCCAAGAAGCAGGAATACCACAAATTGTCCTCTTTATACTTTGGTTTTTGTGTGGATTAAACAAACGAAATATAACATTTTAATTTTGTTACCTTTGGACAAAGGCTAGCTGTTTCCTCTTTTTTTCCAGTCTTTATGCCAAGCTAAGAAAACCAGCTGCTTTTTGTAGCTTTATATTTAATGGACAAATAAAAGAGTGATATCAATCTTTCTCATCTAACTCTGCAAGAAAGCAAACAACCACATTTCCCAAAATGTCAAACTATCACTTTAAAGCCTTATCCAAACTGCCTGAGTAGAATTTGTCATGAGAAATACTAAATCCCTGTACTATATTTTGATTGATTTTTAATGTCAAATTTGAATAATTTTGATTAAAAAAAAGAAAAAAGCAAAAACAAAACAGATTCAAGCTGTTATGTGGAGCGGAGCAGGTGGACCCAAACACAGGAGACTGTAAGCAAAACAAGGCTCGATCATGCAGGCAAAAACAACAGAAACAAAAAAAAAAAACAGAATACAGAACAAACAGAGCGGACTGAACAAAGGATCCAACAAAACTGAACTGAAAACCAGGACAAAAATACAAACTGAACTAATGAAACAACAAGGAACAGGTGGCAAGACACAAGCACATGCTGGGAGCTGATAGGCTGGGGAAGACACGGGGGGCAGGGCAGGGCTAACAAGACTGATGCAGGGCAGGTGTGAAGGGGAGACAGAAAACCCAGAAACACAATGAATACAAGTCTAACTAATAAAGGCAACTTAAATGATATCATGCCAGAAGTCTTTAAAGATACAACTCTAAACAGCTTTCTCCCACTCAACCCAGTTCAAACAAAAAGGGAGGAAAGTCTGAGGGCCTCTGGAGGACCAGTAGAGAATGGCAGCTAGGGACACAGACTGCCAACAGAACCATAACATTAACACTTAATGCAATTTGTGTGTAACTGTGGAAAGCAGGTCATCAAATCCCCAAATTTCCCAAAACAATACAGACACATGATTTCATTGTCCTCAGTGGTAGCCCATGGGAGAGAGTATCTCCAAGTAAAAATAGAGATACAGTATGTGCAGGTGTTGTCCAAACAAAAATATGATATTAAGACAAAACTAAAATATTCCCAATGAAGATAGTGAGTCATAATACAGCTGAAAGCTAGAGGATATATCCTTATTTCCTTATTAAGTAGATTTTTCTGTGTAATTTGGCATTATTAAGTTTTCATACTCTACCATCTTCATCATAGCTGGTTTGTTTAGAGTTGGAGGTACTACTTTGTCCAGCAGGGGGCAGTGTTGTATCATTCCTCCCACTGCAGTCAGCGACAGGAACATCTGCACAGGAGAGAGTCCAGTATCATCAGTATGTGGTTCAGATTTTCTGGGCAGGATTGATCCTTTCAGCCAGCTGCATCAACATGCTCCCAGTCCTGAGGTGCCTTTATGATGGGTTTGGGACTGGCTTAAGTAGTTAGAATGAATGCAGACAAGAATGTACGAGAGGAAGAGATCAAAAAATGAATTGTAATTATGTATTTTTAGAAAATAACAAAATAGTCGCCTATGTGGACAAGATTCTCTTATTTTTAGCAATGGTGAAAGTTAAACTGGAAGGATTCTTTCTGTAAAAGCAGATAGATCAATAATCAAACCTCTCTGTGCTCTTCTCTGTTCATTATAAATGTATGAAAGCTGGCGCAACATTAAGACATGTATTCTGAATGTCTGTGAATACTAAATGGAGTTTTGAGCTGTCTGTAGATCAGCATGTAATATAGATAACTTGATACAGCCACTGGGGAGTGAGAGGTTTTATTTTCCACAGATAAAAGTTTATGTCTTAAGTTTAGTCACATCCAGACACATTGAGGACTGTTCGAAATGCATTTCAACTTAAATACATCCTCCTTTATTTGCTCCTTTATGGGTCTCTCTATCAGCAGTCTCTCACAATACAGACGTTATGGTTAAGAGTAAAAAACTTACTAATCACAAGTAGTCTCATCACATTCTGAGGAGCTTTCCTAAATACATTTAGACTACAACTTGATCAACAAATCAACTCTCAGTTAAGAAGATTTTTGATGGAAAAAGGCAAAAAATAAACAAAAGCCTGCAGTTATGCTGTTATAGCACAATCAGAGGAAAGTTTACTTGTTTCCATTGGAAAGTAATATTTGAGAAAATGTCTTATAAAGAGAAAACGAACTGTCTTGTCATTGGAAAGTATTACTGTATCAAATATTCAGGGTGTTCTCATATTGAAATGGTGATGCTCAGGATGTTTTTTAGCTTCCTTTCTTGGTCTACTTAAGTGATACAGTGACCATAAGAAACACAGGTGATCTCCATTTAACTAATTACGTGATCATGTGTGTGCTATCAAAGGGAGTAAGTACTTGCAAATCTGTTTTGACTTTTTATATTTATGATTGATTTAGATTTACACTTTAAAGAGATGTTTTCACTTTTACATCAAACGGGTCTTTTTCTGTTATCTGGGTAAAAAAGAAAAACACATTAAATCTCCTTTGATTCAATGCTGTTGAACATGAAATCTTCCAAAGGGCATCAACATCAGCAGTAAATCTATCTGAGTAGGATTATAAAGTCCCCTGGTTCTACTTCTTTTTGAACAGTGGCACATTTCACCGCGTCACATCGCTCTCTCAGTCCAAAGGTGAAAGTTCAAGTACCGAGAGGCTCCTAACGAGCCCTCTGACCAGATGGCTATCACCCAGCTTCCTTCTTCAGGAGTCACCAGCTTTAATCTGTGTGCCGCTCGTACATCACACACTGCATTTATTCAAGGCCATCAGGATTATCTGGATTAATTACAACAAACCTCTTAATTACAGTTGAGTCAGGGTTGGGCAGAGGCCAAGACTAATGAGCTGCTCGTCTCTTCTTTATCTCCTCACATTACTGTCACACTGTTGTTTACCGTTTTCATTCACAGACACATTTTTCTCTGACAATTTTCTCTATTTTTGTCTCCTCAAAATCTCCAGATTTGATCTTCTTTATACTCAGTTTTGGTCCATTTTGAATTGTTGTATTTCCTTTTCATAGCTTGTCTATTCAGGGACATTCTGCTGTTGTTCATCAGCCCACATAGGGAGGTCAGAGGTCAGGGTCAACTCTTGAACAGTACTGTTCATAGTAGGTACAGATCATTTTTTAAAGAGAGATCTTTCCACTCATTAAGGCATCAAAATTAAAGCAAACAATATGGAGAAGACTGAGAAATCAAGAGTCAGAGTAAGAGATGGAGACAAGGATCATAAACAAAAAAATTCAGCCCGAGTGAGGCAGAGAAGAGCGCTGTATAGACTTTGACATTTTCCCACACTGCTCCAGGCCAGGACCACTGAGGTCAAGAGGAAGAGGTCAAATCCCCAGAGTATAAAGCTCTCCTTCGTTTACTCCTCTCTGATCTTCCCCTGACATTAAACTTCCTTTCCTCTGTTAACACCATCCTCATTTACAAGTGCCACATAAACACTGCTGAGGCTGATCTCACAGGTCAGAAGACAATAAACAACAACGACGTTTACTTTCTGATCTCTCAACAGAGTGTTTAACTTGTGGTTATTAAGAATAAACCTGCGCACGCCTCTCATTCAAGATAATATTTCTCCTGCTGAGTCATTGATGAGTTCAGTTGTAGCACTGATCTGGTATTGCAAAAAAAAAACAACCTCTAAAATTAAGATATGTTGTAGAATGATGTGATTAAGCGCATTCACAGATGTTTAGTGTGGAGCTGCTTATATTTTTAGAAACTACATTGGGAATGGGAATGAAACCTCTCAAGTTGCAAACCACAATGCTCTGGTGAATTGTCATATGCTGGTGGAAGTGGTCCCATATGACCATTAGGGGCCCTCTCCTCTAACCCTGCAGCCCCCCAAACACACACTCACATAGAGTACTGTATATACACATAGAGCTCCCTTCAGCGTCACAGATGTGAAGCATGCAAGTTGCAGTATCTCCGGTTTTGGATGCTGCGCTGACAACTAAAAGGAATTTGTAATCTCATGTGTCCAGCCCCCGTGGAAAATACTTCCCACTGCATTCCAGTTTTAGAAATCTGCAGCACTCTCTACACATGAAGGCCCTGGGTTAACATGGGGTGTGTGGAAGTTGTCAGAGAGGGTGAAATAAGTAAAGACAGAGAAGCCAAAGAGAAAAATATGTGATTTTTTGAAGTACTATTAATAGGAATGTAAATATAAATGTAGTTTTGTGCTAGATAGGCCTGCACAGGTGTTACTAATAACATTAACGATGGTTCTGTAAACTGAAGCCAAAGCAGCTAAACGAATTTCAGCAATCATTAATGTCATTATTTACACCTGTGCTTCTCCTACTGTGACATATCAAAATGTCTCCTGTGACGAAGGCGTATTGTGACGCTTTTTCATGTCTGCAGGGAATGAAGACAGACAAGACACAAGACACACCTGGGCCAGATGTCCCCCTTACATAAACTTTACGTCATACAGGATGGATGGTAGAGATGGGAAAGATTCTTATGTTTACAACTTATCAGCACAAAGACAACTCAAGATGGTTGTATGATAACAGAGTTGGTGGAGTGATGGTTAAAAATACTGCACATTAATAATACAACACAAATCCAGTAAATGTTTTGCTTGACTTTCAGGAACTTCCATATTATGAAGCTCCAAGACAGATAAATCAGAGCCTTCAAAATACTCTGAGTTTCTCAGTTGTAATTACAACTTGGATGTTCACGCTATTTACAAGTCAGAAACATATAATTGCCAGTGCCACCAGGCCTATAATTGTACAGGCCTGGTAGGCCACCGGGCCAAAAAAATCTTTTTTTGAATGCCAAGAATAATGCCAAATATCCATTCATTTGGAAATCAATAATCAATAGCGTTTGGGAGCCTCTTGATGTGATGCAAGTGTCACTGCTATCAAAGTCCCTTTAAATTACTGCAGAGTGAGAGCATATGGATGCAGGTTAACTAATGTGAGCATGGCATTGCCTAAAAACAGAAAAAGAAAAGAAGAAAAAGCTCTAACACGGGTGACGGTCAAACAAATATATCAACGTTTTTCTCCAAAACTCTTGAGTCAAGCAAAAATACAGATGGGGAAGAAGGGAGAGGGACAGCTTATTTTTATGCAATGAATGAAGCTTATTAAGTCATCCTCTCCTTGTGAGCACTTTGTTTTAAGTTCTTGAGTACACCAAGCAAACAAAAACTTGAATGCAAATATAAATTGCAGACCGCCTGCTGCGCCACCTGACCAAAGTCGACTGCGCGAATATGCCGTCTCCACATAAATGTACTTGAGTATTCAATATACCGTACCAGTGTGTCTCATGTTTTTGTAGCAGTCTAATAGTCCAGGTGTGACAACATTTACAAGGATTATGATGTGTTGGGCTTGTGAAGATTACAAGAGACAGTTTCAATGACTGTTGTTTTATTATGAAATGAAGATTTGCCAGTTATGTGGCAGCCATCCCACTTAAAAAACACGTTACATTCATGTCCGCTAAATCACACTGTCCAACTTCGTTCACACAGGTCATACAAAGTGCAGGTAGCAACATTTGATGGTCATGTGAGCTGTTACAGTCCACTGCAATCTTTAGTTAGTAATACATACATCCATGTTTTAGGAATACCTGAGAGGAGTTGTCGTTTGTGTAGATTATATAATAATGTCAGTAATTGGTATTCCATAGCTCCCGTCACAAAAATAACCCAGAAATCAAATTCCTTTAAAGCATACAAACTGTTTAAAGTAAAACACTTTTCAAAAAACAAATGAAGGCATATAACAGATTGTACTTTCTTTCGCCATATCAGCCACCATCGATAATGATTACACATAAAGTGGTGTCACAATAATGCCATGTAAACTTTAAACACTGATATCAACATATAAGGAAAAACAAATACAAATGGAATTAAAAAGCCTTATTGGTTTATGGTCCTTTTATACAGACAGAAATCTGTTTTATTGCAATGACAAAAGAAAGGGAAAACCTTTTATGGATTTTGTGTTGGTGGTGACTGTAACACTGATGGAAGACTGGAATAAGGCCTATCAATAGAACAAATGGAATAAAAGCTGCATTTTATCAGGACTGACTGGAAAATTATAGACCACTTTCCTTAAATACAGAAAACCTTTTTTTTTTACTCTCTTAACATGGCTCTGTGTGAAAAGCTCTATGCAACACAGTTAAACTGAAGTGGTCATTATTCACAAGAGTATATTTAAATGGTAAAATCTTCCACTGCAACAAAAGCTTGTGGCGTTAAGTGTATGCTGTTATACACACACACGCGTGTGGAGTCATGTGTGTACTCATGCAGAAAAGCACAGTGTTAGTTTTCTTCACAGCTTGGTCCACTGAAAGCGGCCTACATTTAAGACATGAGCAGTGGTAAACATTTCAGCATCAGGGAGGGGTACCTACAGGTTACCATGGCGACAAGACCTGAGACATATCATGGCAACACTTGGATATTTACACAGGTGCATCTTGGCACCAAAAAAAAAAATTCTTTCCTTTATTGCTCTCAGAGAATACACATTCCTGAAACCAAATCTTACCAGATAGATCTGGTAATCCAACAAATCCCAGAAATCCTAATAAATTGATCATGCTAACAAGAATGGTCTGTGTGGCTAAAGCTTCATAAAGCACATAGAGCTCAGCTGTTGTAAAAACACATCAATGACATGTGTCTTCATTACAATGAACACTGTAGTTTATTTTGAGTCAACCCTACATATATGAATACTCACTACTGCAACACATGTGTATTAATCTGTGGCTGAAAATAGTCCCAAACACTATTTATGCCTGTTTGAGCAACATGTTAACAACTACAGAGCCCCGCTGTTTTAGAAAAGTGGGACTTAATACACAGACAACAGACTAGAGAAGTAGGAAACTATTTTGGGATTTGTTGACAATAAGAAAAACATAAAATAAAGCCAGATATATCCTTTAACACAACCCAGTAAACCCAGTAACATAAAACATCATTTCACTTTAAGTATAGAAGCGAGCAGGTTTAGATCAACTTCTGTTATTCCCTCATAGATACACATCCATAGTGTTGAGGATCATGTGCCGACAGAGCGGGCAGTTCTGTTGGTAGATCGGCTGCCTCAGCAGGATGTTTGTACAGTCTCGACACAAGCAGAGGTGTCTGCACGGCAGCAGCACCACCGTCTTGGCACAATCCTGGCAGATCACACACTTCTTCCTTTCCTCCTGCTCCTTCAGCAGAGTCAGCAGGTTCTCAGCAGGCAGAGGTTCACTGTCTTTACCCGAAGACGACTGCTTCTTAAGAGGTCTGTTTGTACTGGAGGAGGGCACAACTAAATCCAGCAGCTCCCGGTGGACTCCATCCCCGGCTCTTCCGTCAGGTGGGTCCCGCCTCTCCTCTCCGGGGTCGCCATCGCCACGTGCTCTGTTGTTGTTGTCCCTGTGGAGATGTGTCCTCAGCACCAGGCCTAACTGGCTGCTGTGTCGGGACAGCTGCTGCCAAAGTCGTCTCTCTAGCAGGCGGAGGTGATGGAGTATCCTCTGTAGGCGTTGCATGGCACCACGTACAGAGTCTGGGGTGTTCTGCAGGGCCAAAGCCAGGCGGCGTAGAGCCAGATAAAGTCTGCGCAGGGCAGGAAAAGAGTTAATGTAATCCACAATTCGCATAGCAGCTTGTCTGGTCAGTTCTGGGTTTAGGTAGGCAGTGGTTGTTAGAGCGATAGTGACAGTTAGCAGGAGGCCATAGATGTTCAGAATAAAGATGCTGATGAACATATGAACCAGCGAGACCAGAAAGTCTAATACCAGTTTACAGGGTGACCACAGGAAAGCTGACGTCCCAACAACACTGCTGTAGAGAAAGGTGAAAGAGGTCAACGTGAGCTCCAGCACCTTCTGCAGCGGGCTGGAGACCGTCTGCCACACGCTGACCACCGCCAGGTACAGGTTCTGGGTGGCGATGAGTGCAAAGTTGACCACCGTGTTGGTGAAATAGACCACCAGGCTGACAGCGATGCCGCAGCCCTCCACCACCGACAGCAGACCTCGATACAGGTGGTCCTTCCCTCGAAGCAGGACGTGCATGGACAGGTAACCCACCATCTTCAGGCTCTCCAGCAGTCCCTCCAGTGCCAGCACCAAGCTGCCCAGCGTGGTGACTGCATCTTGGGCTATGTTTGATGTCGCCTCTGCCATGGACATCAAGCAAAACAGGAGAAAGTTGCCCAACTGCAGCACTAAGTTGAGGAGGAGTGTGGGCAGGTTGGTGATGAAGGCGACCACGGCCAGGATAGTCCGGACGACCGTGTGGACGATGACAAAATTCAGGTCCAGCAGCAAGCAAGCAGCGTCGAGGCATTTTCCTACAGTGGAGATGACAAAGTTCACCAAACCCATGGTATCTTATCGATGTTTACCTCTCGATTGTCTCCACGGTAAAGTCCATGTTTCGTTTATTTGTTCACGGTGAGACACTCGTTGATTGATCCTCTGTGCCAGGCGAAACAGTACGCCATTCCTCGCACCGCTAAACGGACGATAAATGATTTACTTTTCATGGTTTCCTCATCTTTGTTTCTTCATCTGAAGCGACAAGCTAACATTGTAAACACAGGCGTTACACAGGCGGATGTTTGGTTTCAAATGAGCGACGGACACTTCCGTTTGTTTTCCGGGTTAGGCCTCGTTCAGAACACGGTCCGGAAACATTTAATTAGTTAGACGGTCACTTTATAAAAGCTGAGATTTGTAAAACCAACAGTCAAAAGTAGGAGAGACGAAGAAAGACTCACTATAAGCTTAAACGTGTTTAACCGTCGCTAATGTTGCCGCCATATTTGTTTTGGTCGTGTCAGCTGACTTCTCCACTTCCTTCCTGTGAGTTTTTTTTTTTTTTTTTTTTTAAACTTTAATAACAATACAATAATATTACAATACAAATAACAGTACTGGGAGAATTGGAGGGAAAATAATCACAAAAACACAAGCAGGAAAAAAATGTACAATGTAAAAAGATACATGATACAGAAATTAAGAGAGCAAATAAATAAATTAAAAAGTGAATAAGCAATATTGCAAACCAACTGAAAACATCTGGCAATGTCACCCACAGTGTTTCTCAAGACATGAGATGTCTTTAAAGCTTTTTTGTTTTTAGATACCCTGCAGACAGAATCATAGACTGTCTGAAGTTCAACAGAAAACAAGTTTTTGTTTGGAAGAAACTGAAGAAATCTGACTTTGTGAATATGATGTTTTGCCCAAAAGACACAGCAGTTTTATCAAGTAATCAACTTCATTGTTGTTAGACTCTACATTCAAAAATAAGACCATACTTTCTGTAATAGGGACCAAGACCTTATGAGTCTCCCAAATTAATAAGGAAATTTGAGTCCAAAAGTTACTTCAACACAAAAGACATAAAAAAATAAAATTAGAATTAAATGAGAAAAGGACTCAATCTCCTTTTTGCAGAAGAAACATGAAGGGGAAACATCAGGTCTAAAGTTGTGAATGAATTCATTGCATGGATAGTATCTGTGTGAAATTTTAATATGTCCTTGCTGAGAGTTTGCACAACATCACAGAGCTGTTAATGATTCACTTTGTTTTATAAAATTCCACATAAAATATAAATAATATGATATAAAATATATAATAAATAGTTATAAATGTATTACATTACCATTAAAAAATAAGTAAGTTACAAAATTCAGATTTTTTTTAAGGCCGGGTTGTGCTTAGAAAACAAGTTTCAGTTGCACGATATTGGTAGGCTAAAAAAAATACATGTATTTAATCATTTTAGTAATTTAATTGGCAAAATTACTGTATCCACAAATCTCAAAACGAATTGAATTATAACTCCTTAATGAAACCAAACAGTGACACCATCTCCTCTTCAAACAATAAAAAGCTGTTATAACAATTGAAACATGCTCATTCTACCTGTGTTGTTAAACTAATCAAGTTTTATAAAAGATAAGGTTACTACAAGGGGCAGCTGCCTATTTTTCATTGTTGTTGCAATGACCCCCCCCCCACCCCTCCACCGTGACCCACCTACCCCCTGAAAAAAGTTGAACTCTCTGTCATGCAGTTCATTTTTATTCTACGACTACACATAAACGACACAAAATCAATGACAGTGAATACTGTAGTATTCCTCCTACTGTTACTATTACTACAACTACTGCTACTATTGCTAATAATAATAATTTTATTTATAGAGCAATAAGAGCAAAGTGCTCCAAGGGTAGGAAATTCAAGACATAAACAACATTAGGGACAATTGCAAAAGGTATATGAAGAAATGCTGTACATACATCTATAAAGCTAGGTCACAAATTAAAGGAAAAACTGGTACATATTTGAATGCTTGACACCTACAGTGAGGGGATCTGGTGGATCTGTTATGCTAGGGGGCATTTTGCTGTCATGATTTGGGTCCCCTTGTCCCCTTAGAGAGAAGGGTCACTGCAAATCAATACAAAGTTGTCCTGAGTGATCACCTTTATCATATGATGAAACATTTCTATCTTGATGGGAGTGGTCTCTTCCAGGATGACAATGCCCCAGTTCACAGGGCACGAGGGGTTGCTGAATGGTTTGATGAGTGTGAAAATGATGTGAATCATATGCTATGGCCTTCACAGTCACCAGATCTCAACCCAGTTGAACACCTATGGGAGACTCTGGACTGACGTGTTAGACAGTGCTCTCCACCACCACCATCAAAACACCAAATGAGGGAATATCTTTATGAAAAATGGTGTTCATCCCTCCAGAAGAGTCCAGAGACTTGTAGAATCATAGCCAAGATTCACTGAAGCTGTTCTGGCAGCACGGTATATATATATATGTATATATATATATATATACATATATATATATAAATAAATTGTAATATATAATGACTACTAATGTAATAATAGTTACATTAACAACAGCATTAATATGAGCAGTGAAGCATTGAAAAACACTGCAGGGCTCATGGAAATGTCTATTAAACAGTGCTAGCAGAGAATAACACAGGTGTTCATGAGGTGATGCCAATGTTTTTTTTCCCAGAATTTAAAAAAAAAAAAAAAATTAAAAAAATAAAAGGAAATGCTCTTCATTTTTCTGTGTTTTCAGGAACTATGTGTGTGTGTGTGTGTGTGAGCAAGAGAGAAAGAGAGACAGAGAGTGAAAAAAGTGAAATGATTGCGATCATAATTTTCTCTGTTTTGACCTTTCATGCCATCACCAGGGTTTTCCAGTTTCCCTATCCCATTCCATTCACATGAATGTAATCTCACTTGTTGAGGTATAGTCTCCCATTACCTCAGCTACGTCAGAGACAATGAAACACAAAAGCTTTGCAATCCTGAACAATATCAACAGTATTTCCTTCCTTACGTTGTGCCTCATCCTCCCCATCTGAGCTGCTCAGCATTGAGCTTCTTTTTTTTTTTCTTTGGGGGGAAACTCTGTCTGATACGATCATGGGAAATCCTGTTCCGAACATTTGGACACTTGACAAAAGAGCATTTGTTTAAGCATTTAATGATACAACGGGGATACGTAGCAGCCGTACAAGAAGCTATAAAAAGTCTTGTGCATTACTTTTGTCTCTGGCAGATGAGCTTCTAGACCTGCTCCTTTTATGGTAGCTAACCTTCCCTCTGGTCCATTAGTCCAGGCCAGCAGTCAGCTTCCTTAGTTTGTTTTCTGGATGACCAAATCCTTCCTTTCTCAATGATGAGAGATCACAAAAGGCTTGTTTTCATCTGCCATCTTCTGTAGGCTTTCTTTATGGATATAGAGCTCAAAGGGTTTCTACACAGCAGCTCAGAGGCATCCAAATTAATCGACATACATTTTTTATGAATGTGGCCTTTAGCAAAGATGATAGAGGATATTTAGTAGAACCAAGATAAAGGTTTCACTTTAGTGTGCAGCTTTAAGAGTTATCAGCTGTCTTGATAGTACTTGCTTTGTATCTTCATATTCACTCAACAGTCAGCAGAAGTACCCACCCTAGCGACCTGAAAGCTGCTTTCTAGCTCAGATAAAGACCGGTTTAAACATTGCCCATTTATCAGCGATGACAAGTCCTGCAATCCATCATAAAGTCTGGAACTGGAAACTGTGTTTTCAGAGCTGCTTACTTAAAATAAGGCCAGAAAAAAGCAAATAAGGGCACCGTCATGGGAAACAAGAAAAGCTCACACAGGATGAATCTGTGACATCAGGACAGACCAAACCCTTAACGTGTTTCCTACAAACAGCCGAGGGCCCCACGGATGACTACTTTGAAGGAATTGGGCTTGTCACCTGCTGTGTCATTTCCATCCTTTGAAGAAAACTTGGGCATCTGACCTACCCACCCTTCCACTTCCTTGTCTGCTCTTCCACTCTGTCTCAGCTTTCTAGGTGACTAAAAATAATAAATAAAGAAATGTTCGCTCACAACGTATTTTTTACCCCCAAAATCTGCTCTTGCAATACCACTATATCCAGTAATATCCACTTATAATAAATAAACCTTGAATAACATTTTTATGGTAACGTTTAGGCATCACAAGACACTTGACACAAAAAAACAAAAGATTGTGGTCTTGGTTAACTATTTATCATGTCAAAAGTGACTTGAGGCACGAGACATTTATGTTATACAATTATTACCAATACTGTAATGGAAAACCTTGTCAGTCTTTCCTTAAACTTAACCAAAGTGCTTTTGTTGCCTAAATCTAATCACATTTGGGACTCACACTTAGACCTTTTTTCATTCAAAAACACATAGTCCAGGCAGCATTTAGGTTTCCTTCATAACATATTTGGCACAACAAATTAGTAGCATATACTAGAAATGTAATATCTAGGAGACATAGTTGCATTAAAAGGTGCTATCTACATGCCTAAAGACTAACTTTAGAAATGACAGCATGTACATTACTTTCATATGTCTGTATTTAACTAGCTCTAAACTAAAATGTCCAGATTCCAGGCATAAATTATAAAAGTATTTCAGCTGCTCTGGATTCAGTTAGCACCTTATATTACATGTTAAAGTGTGTTGACCAGCCAATATTTGCACTGACCAGAGCAGATGCTCCACAATCTTGAAAATCTTTCATCATGGCCAAATGAGGGGACTTTAAGTTTTGTGTAGTGTTCCCGGGTTTTGTGATTTATTTTGGTATATTTGGAGTTCAGATTGATTCAATGATGATTTTGGCTGGCAACCAGAGTATGTGTGTGTGTGTGTGTGTATGTGCACACGTGTTTGTGTTTTAGAGGGAGGACAGGGGGGTAGGCGGCAGACCAGAAGCTTCTCTGGGAAAACACAAACTCCAAACAGTAGAAATCACTGGAGTGCAGACTGGTCAAGACCCTGAGCAGGACCCTGCATTCCACAGTAACCCTCCGACTCAAGCCCGCTGTCTCGGCTACGCAATGAGCAGGCGAGATGGAGTGATGGCAAACTGAGAAAAAATGTGAGAAAATGAAGAAAACAGTAATTGATTGGTGAAAAAAGGAGATTGACTGATGATTTTACTGGTGTGACACAGAGAGATATGAATATAATGACTAATACTGTAGAAGTCCCACAGCATGACATTCCTGTTTTTTGAGTTGCCTTCTCAGGACCTTGACGACGTCTGTGCATCTGCAGGATGTCCATGAGTTTGTACGCAGTAGTAGCTGCATCCTGCTTTATGACTCATCATTCGGCATCTGTCCCAAAAGAACTCAGTAAGATCCTTTTTAAAATCACAAGTTTGGCCACAACTAACAATCAGTATTTTTACTGATGAATCTCTTGATTATATTTTCAGTTAGTAGATTAGTCATTTTGTCACTAGAGTTTAAAAAATAATAGCAAATGTCTGTCACAAGTTACCAGAGCCCACAGTGATGTCGAAAAGTACATACTTAATCCATCAGCCAACTCATCCAAAAGACTGGAACTCCCAATTATTTTCATTATCAATTAATCGATTAAAATATCAGAAAATTGTGAAAAGTGTCATCCCCATTTCCTAGAGCTCAATTTCCTTTCTGTGCTACTGTCAAAACCCAAAAATAAAAGTAGGAAATCCCTAGATTTTAGCCAGTGGAACCAGTAAACATTTGGTATTTTTGCTTAAAAAAATGACTGAAACGATTAATTGATTATCAAAATAGTTGTTCGAATAGTTGATTAAATGACTTATTGTTTCAGCCCTAATAAGAAACTATGAATAGCAAACACCTCTTACTTCTTTTTAGTACCTTAAAATTCATTATCAGAAGTGGAGTCAATTGATTTCCTGTCAGAAACTACTTCATAAATTGTATAATTGATAATCACAAGCACCCTTGTGATGTGATCTTCTCCATGAAAGGAAACCATATGATGATATATATATAACATTACATCATTATTTTATTGCATGATGCATTTCACAAAGCAAAACAGAAGATCTCAAAGCCTTTATATAAAGAAAAAAACCCCCACTTTTCTTAATTTCTTTATAAGAAAAGTTACGTTTTTCACCTTGAGTAGAATGTATTGGTATGTTTTTTTAAGCCTTCTGCATATAAAAACTCAATTTAAGCACTAATTTGAGGAAGAACCTGGCTGTGTGTCACTGCAATAGTCAACAGTGGGGTTCATTGTAACATGTAAATTTGCTGTTTCATTTCCTGTAAGTTATATTTGCTCCAGGCGAGATAACAAGTTGCAGTACTAAGCAGAAATCATTAAGCTTTATTCATCATCATCATCATCATCCTTTTTCTTTTTAATACCAAAATCTTCCGAGGCTTAACCACTGAAGAAACATGTCAGTGGGAGGATTTATCATGATTAATGCCCCCTATTACATACAATCACCATGGAGAAGCGCTGTTCAATTCTCAGCCCATGTGGTTATCAAAGTGTCTCTTTGTCACAATCCCTGCTGTTGTGACGGAGTTTAGCAGAAATTCAAATTTCTCTCCCACTCTTCCCCTGGAGCCCCCTCACCATACCAGTGCACGCTCAAAAGCCCCCCGTCCTCTGGAGCGACTCGGACAATAGCCGTCTCTCATGCTGGGCAGACTACCCCCCAAAACAACTTGCTCTTGGGTCTTGCCTCAGTGGCTCGGAAAGAATGACTTCTTTTCCTCTCTTTCCTTCCTTCATGCTTTCCTTAGCCCTTACCCAGCACTGCGCTGAGCCCTGGTGAGATAAACAGAAGTCGTGTGTAATCATCAATCACAGAGGAGTGGCAGACACTGGGGTGTATGGTGAGGACACTCAAGTTAGTGGATCAGGAGTGGAAATCTTAAAGGAAACAAGTTCAAGGGTAAAATTGAGTGTGGATTGTCCTGCAGATAAAGGTTTTCTTATACACAGTGTGTGTGCAACTGCTAATTTTATGTAAAGAAATAGTTTTACATTTTGGGAAATATGCTTATTCACTTTCTTGTCCGTAGGATAAGTACAATATAAAGCCACAGTCAGGAGTCTGTTGGCTTAGCTTAGTAAAAGAGGAAGACATCTAGCCTGTCTCTGCGCAAAATAACAAAATCTGCATACCAGCACCTCTAAATTTCACTAACATGTTATATCTCGATTGTTAATCTGTACAAAAATCGAGTGTAAAAACTACAACTTGTGTTTTACAGGGGTTTGTGTGTGTTTGGATTATTTCTCTTGACCTGACGAAGATCCGATTTAGATCGAAAAAATGTCTATTTGAACTGAAATTTGAATTGTGGCTTTGGAGTAAGTGTGGAGTAAATTTCCATTGTTGCTGTCCTGTAATAGCCCTGCACTTACATGATGTGTGTATAATTACACTCCTTCCTTACAGAGTATTTCTTGGCCAGTTGACAAGTAACCAACACAAACTCCGTTGTTGTGTCCAAAATCCCTTCCTGTTTACTATATTGGCCTTTAATTACCCTCCACAGTTTTACACTTTGGTTTTAGTTGGGATTAAATGAAGAGATATAATGTGTTAATTAGTGAGCTTCAGAGGTGCTGATAGGCAGATTTTGTTATCGTTGGACAGTCAGGCTAGCTGTTTCCAGCCTTCATGCTAAGCTACACTAATGTAGCCTTACATTTAACAAACTTGAGTGCGGATCAATTTTCTCTTTTTCTTTTCTTTTCTTTTCTATTTTTTTTTTTTTTTTTACATCTGTTTATTGGTATTTTAGTTAACAAACAAACAAACAGTAAGCACTGCATACAAATTTATAAAATATTACAAAAACAGTACAGAATTAACATACAGAGACACACATAAAAACAACGGGATGAGTACAGTGCACATACAGTATAAATATTAACCAAAGTACAAAGCTGCTTTACATGGTGATTATTGACATCTTACATTAGGTATAACCTAAGATATTTATTCCTTAGCCTCCACATAATCAGTAAAGGGTTCTCATTAACTCTTGGCAAGTACGTGATTAACCATATTTCCCAAAACATCAAATTATTCCTTTAAAGGAGCCAAGTTCAAGGTTAAAAACAAGTGTAAATACTCTCATTAGAGACAAAGGTAATTAATAATCTGATGCCTGAGGCCAGATGCCTAAATTAAAATATTTGTTTATAATTTACACCGTATATGTACAACTGATAATTTTATTTAACCATTAACCAAAAAATAGGTTAGAGATTTTGTTAGGGATTCACTGGGATTGTCCAGCAGTTGATAGCTGGAGGGATTCCCCTGTCAGCAGTTTGTGAAACATGCTCCTATAAAATGTTTAAGGTCTTTGCAGTCCCTGGGAACTCTGTGGGGGAGGAGACAGTGCTTTTCCTGCTGCTATTTTCCTCATTCCGTCTCATTCCCAAACCCATTGCCCTGATATTCCCAAATGCCCTGTCCAGGATGTATCATATTAAATAAAGGGTGAAAAGGGCACATTTTTGCAATTTGTCTTCAAGGAATTTTAAAAGGCTTCTTGACAAAAAAAACAAAAACAAAACTATTTCCCCTCATGCAATATGTTTATTTATGTACTGTGGCCATACTCTGTGTGCCACACCCAAGTCACATGGCAGGCTTTAAGATTCAGTCATGATTTACTGACCTTGAGTGGCTGAACAATATAGTTGTTTTGAGAACATGTAGTTCTCTGCTATCGCTGGAAACCATAAGTATTGTGCTTCATCCTGAAGGAAATGAAAGCATGAACACAGTGGTTTATACCTTGCTTTACATTCATATGTAATGTCTTTTGAGAAGTATGAAGCCCAACACTGGTTTGCCCATTTTTTGTTCTCTGTAGGTTACTGAGCAGTTTTTTAGATACATTTTGTCATCTAGATATAAACTTCTAATCAAAGGAACTTCATTCAACAACATGAAACTACTTGTGTGTAAAAAGCACATTGTGAGGGCTCAAATAATTGCAATTATTAGCCTCTTTGTGGTAGCAACACAGGAATCCAGAGAGGATGTTGTGTTGAACACAAGATCCAATAAACACGACATCACAGCAGGCTCAGAGAGAGACACAGAGAGATAGAGGACATGTCATCGGTATTGTCCTCATATTTCCTTTAAAACACAACAACGGTGCTCGTATCTCCATGAACAGATCCCCTCTGAAAGCTTTTAGAATGGAAAGAAAAACAGAGCATCTGTGATATCTGGTGAACACGAGAGGAGCTGTCAACTAAAAAGCAATGTCAGACACATTATACTTCCTCACTCTTTATGTCTACTGTTTATCTACTTTGAACTTTTAGAAACGACACACCAGACATATGTGCAAAAATGTCTGTTGTTGAATGTCGAATTCACAAAACAATTATTTCTTGAAACAGTAGCAGTTACCTGGATGTAACCCCAGTTCTATAAGTGGATGTCTAGCCCTCTAATGGTCTTTGCTATTGGTTTACCCTAACAGGGCTCTGCGTGGGCACCCTGAGACAGATCATTGCACTCACCGCCCAATAAAGAGGTGACAGCCACCCATGATAAAACACCAGTACACCTGCTGTTCTCCTTTTTGAGTTCAGTAACTGGAGATAGGGGGCTAGCTGGGCCTTTAGTTTGAAGGCTACACACATACTCATAGAACTGGAGTTACATTCAGGTAACTATTATTTCTATTTTGTACATGCTCCGCCCTCTAATGAGCTTCCATAGAGGCCATGAGGGATGTGATGAACACCCAGTTGGGGCCAAATGTGTACACATAGCAATGCTGACTGAGTGAAAGAGGTCAAGTGGGGTCCCACAGCCCAACCACATGACCCAATCTCAAAGCTGAAATTGACCAATGAGCATCAATCTGACCCAGATGGCACCCCCCCAAAGACGCTGTACCAAGCATCAAATGAGACACAGAGTCAGGTAGGGCTGCAACGATTAATCAATTAGTCGATCAACAGAAAATTAATTGACAGCTAATTTGATGATCGAATAATTGTTTTAGTAATTTTTCAAGTACAAATGTCAAACATTTGCTGGTTGCAGCATGTAAGCTATGCAAATGTGAGAATTTGCAGGTTTTCTGTGTCACACATGATAGTAAACCAAATGTCTTTGGATTTTGGACTGTTGGGTGGACAAAACAAGACATTTGAAGAAGTCAATTAATTAAGAAAATAATCATTATTTGCGGCCTTAGAGTCAGACTGCACAAAATTAAAGGTGGAAGACCAAGACACATCCAGGCAAATGTCTTCCAGTTAGCCGCAGACAGTGTTTTCAACCAACTCACAAAGTTTGCCCTTGGAGCAGGCGAGATTGGATATTGTTTCTGTGAAGTTGACGCCCCTCTTATTCCTTTTCTTTCCAAATAGGACTTTATCTGTATCCTGCATGTCTATCACCAAGGATAGGGATGTGGTGGAGCTTTGTCATGCTGGCAGATGAGATCCACCAAAGGGGCACAACCCATTACCTCATCACTTTTGTCAATGGAATTGCACTACCACAGCCGTCCACTGAGCTGTCAAAGGAGTGCCCTGGGTTTGTGGTCCATGGCAGACAAGGAGTCAGTCAGACTTGCTGTGTGGTCCACATTACAGCAAAGCGCATGAACAGGACACAAGAAGTGAAAGCACCTCACCCCCTCATTCTTATGTGGAGGGGGGAAAAGTCTCTCAGGCATATAACCCTGTATTTGAAGGTGGATGTGATGACCTTGAGTTGAAATGACAATTTTAGACAAAGCTCCACCTCATCCCTATCCTTGGTGAGAGACATGCAGGATACAGATAAAGTCCTATTTGGAAAGAAAAGGAATAAGAGGGGCGTCAACTTCACAGAAACAATATCCAATCTCGCCTGCTCCAAGGGCAAACTTTGTGAGTTGGTTGAAAACACTGTCTGCGGCTAACTGGTGAAACAAGACACTGAGCAAGGACTCTTGAACATGCACTTGATGACCACATACAGTACAAGATAACATTACTATAAACTCTAAAATAGTAGCAACCAAGATCTGCTCCCAGGTGGTAAAAAAAGAAACCACCACCCAAACTTTTTATATACAAATTATCCAAGAGATCCAAAGCTTGACAGGCCTGCTGTACCTAGTTACGGTTGCTATGGCTATGACTGGATAATCTTTGTTCAGGGATTGGTTTAACGAATGGTTAATTGCACCTGTATGTCTGAGTATGTTGTAATCTCAAGAAGGACAAGCTATTTCACAATTACAAGAAAACGGAACAAACCAACCATCTCTACTCATGTCCTCCAAGGCTTTTGTTAGGACAACAACAGTCATAATGTAATGTGATTCTTTATTATTTGATAATGGAGCTGCCACTGTGTTTTCTATAGTTTGTGTATAATCTTGCCTGATGCACCCGAGCCTTGTATCTCAAACTTTGAGTTTTTATGTTCACTACATAAGGTTTTGGCAAAGACATACGCAGAAAAAGTTCCCTGAAGCTCTCTCACGACCTCAATATTTGGCTGCCATCAAATAAGAATAAATAAAAAAATATATCTAAACAACACATTTTAAAATAGTAAGAATAAGAATGACAGCAAAACAAATAACAATTTTGTAATAAACTGAAAGAAAATATTCTTTTAACATGATAATAACTTTGACAAAATGTCCTGATCCATCCTTTATAAAAATAAAGCCTATACAGTAAATGAGTCATTCTGTGCAGGGCAGTGTCCTCATTTCAACTTTTCCAGGCATATCGAACTACAATAATGTGGAAAAGGCCCGAACAATACCGTCCACCACTGCTTCATCCTTCTGGAAAACAGTCTTCAGAGAACTTTTAGTGTCCAGCTGTGCTGTCATAAGTCTTTCACAGTAGTAAGTTTGGTATCATCGCCTGCTCCTTCCTATGCAACTCTGACCTGCACTCTCAGGCAAGCCACTTGGCAGGCACATGGCAGACACAGCAGTGTTTTCCAGCAGTGAAGGTTAGAGATCAGTGTACATGACACGTCCCACCATTCTTTGATCTGTTTCCAACTGCACAGACTGTGGCACTTCACACAGTATCAAATAATGTTCAGATTATACGACTGTAGTCTACTGACAGTGTGAGGTTTTATCGCTGTCTGTGCAGTTTGGGCAAGCCTTGTATTGTTTGCAACACCAACTGGTCCCTTCAGTCTTCTTATCAGGTGCTAATGACTGTGCCTTACTCCATGTTTAAACTGAGAGTATTTTATCACTGCAGACAGTGGAAAAACACTCTGAAATGTGTTTGATTAGCACAGTTCATTTTGTATTTCACAGGCTTTTTTGCAATATCTTTGGTTTTTCTGTTTCTCTTATCATTTTTAAATATACTGTAATATCAAAGCTGATCTTTACAGTAGTGGCTTTTGATTTTAAATCATGAATGACCCGATATCCAGCCAGAGTGTCAACTGTACAGTGTCTTATTTTGTGTCATTTTCCTGTTGCCCTCTGTGATGTGTTTTCATTGCATACCTCCCAGTAATATGTGGGTGCCCTGTTACAGTTTGGCAAACACTTCAGGTATTCAAATCCTGAAAGTATACAGTTAAACGGTTTTACCTATCAGAGCCTGAAGACCAGCAACAAGAAGTGCAGGAGGTCAGCATGATGTAAATGATATGATGTTCGCTGGCAGGCATTGTGTTTTTACATGGTTTGTTTAGGGAGTCAGTCTGATCCAACTCCCTTATTATGTCCATATTAAGCTTGGCATCCAGCACTGAGAGGGAGTCAAACTCATGAATAGCTGGATGTAGATAAAGATTAGAGTTAATATATTTCTAACAGTGATTAATGGAAAACAAAATTCTGCTGAATAATGTGAACTGACATGTATGTGGAAATATAGATTTGATCTTCTTAAATCATCTTCAGGAAGTACTTTATCTTTATATATTCCTGCACAAGAAAACTATCCATTATCCAAATATTTATTCAACTTTTGTGCCATGCAGATGCGTGGAGGTAATATAGTCATATGTATATTCATGTTGCACCACAGGATAAATATACTCTTAAATATTTTGTAAG
This sequence comes from Thunnus maccoyii, assembly GCF_910596095.1. Lineage (NCBI taxonomy): Eukaryota > Metazoa > Chordata > Actinopteri > Scombriformes > Scombridae > Thunnus > Thunnus maccoyii. The sequence goes on from NC_056538.1 coordinate 17,899,823, forward strand.
GAAAATACTCTGTAAGGGACTGTTTGTTTTTATCTTGACCCTCAATGGAGCAACCTTGAACCTCCCTCCTCCACCAAAAATAACCATATTAACAGCAAAGCCTGACCTTTTCCAACCATTACGTTTAATAGCGACCCTTAAACCTTGGCAAACTACAAGCCCAACTTAAAGTTAGATAAACTTAGATCTAAAGATAGATAAAAAATAAAATAAAAGAAAGTCCCTCATCAACCCCCTTGACTTGTTTGTGTTTGTATTTTCTATGTGGTCATGGTGTCAAAACGTCGCCCTTCCTGCGGAACTTTGGCGGCTACCACAGACTTTGCCACACCTTTTACCCCAAAATAACGCTCTACTTTACGTAAGAGAGTCTTGTCTCATCAGTCATGGTTTCCTATCAAGAAAACATAGCTTAAATTATACCCTTGGTGGGGAAATGCATTATTGTTTATTGGCAACAACTAAAAAGCTGTAAATCACTTCATGATGTGGATGGTGTCAGCCCTGCGGTCCCCTGCTGCTCTCACTGAACATCCTCTTTTATACACTGCAAAAAAAATCCCACCTCAATCATTTATTTAAACTTGACGTCTGAACTTCTTAGTTTTTTTAAAATCTAAATAAATAACCCATAAAAGGCTTCAGACTGAGGTGTTTACAACGCAAATTGCGAGTCGAGAAAACATGCCGCTAGTTGCCGCCACCATACCGATTATGTGTCTGAATGACGGACACTTTTTGCAGTGCGGGGCCTCCTGTCTCTGTGTCTGCCCCCTCCTGCATCTTTGCCTCCCTGCGCCGCTCCTCTCTCTCTCTCTCTCTCTCTCTCTCTCTCTCTCTCTCTCTGTGTGTGTGTCTGTGTTTCATACAGTTTTTCCTGGAGGACCAGTCTCTGCCAGACTCCCTCCTCACACACCCTGGACACACAGCTTCAGCACCGATCAACAACCATGGCTGTACGGGACATTGGCGCTCTGCTCGTCGGACTTCTGGTCCTCTTTCACACCTGGGGAGGTGAGTGTCCGAAAGAAGATTTCATGCAGCGGTGCAACACGATGTTTTGGACAGTTGTAGGTGGACGAAACATCACATATACATCCCTAGAAATAAAACAAATTAAGATAAAGTTTGTCATAAGAGAGAGAAATTAGAAACTGTGATGTAGGGACACTTCAGACTGTTTTTTTCTTGCACAATGTGATGATTTGAAAACATCTGTGGAGATTCCCAGGAAACCCTTAAGAGATATTTGGGAACCTAACGGGTCACATCCAGGTCAACTGTTGCCTGCAGGGAAACTTTGCCCTGTGTTGGGAGCAGCAGGTCCTGTGTAAACTGCATATACTGAATGTGATACTACACAGCTCCCCTCTTGCTTACATTATTTTTCAGTAAAAGGCAGTGTAAACCATCCTGTCACTATGTTGTTGTAACCTGGCTGTGTGTGTGTTTATGTGCCTAAATGATTTCTTGAGTAGCCTCCCATTTTTCCTGGGAGGGAAAGATGTCTGTACAATTTAGTAAGATTAAAGCATCACACAATATCATGAAGGCTGCAGCTTGTAACACTAAGTGTATTAAACATTGTAGGCTACAATATTTAGTCTTGGAGTGGACATGACATGAATGAGTTTCTTTTGCACGGTGGGTGTTCTGTGATGCATGAAAATGGAGGAATGTAAACTCTTAACAGAGTAAAAAATGGAAGCAAACAGATTATATCTTGTTATCAGTAAACACAGTTTGTTTATGATGTTGTTTATGATTATGATCATGTCAAAACATATGTTGACATCATGATTATTAGGCAGCTGTTAAAAATTCTTGAATGAAATGATCATAATGAGATTTGCTCATTTCCACGGTACATAGAGTTAGTCATGTTAAGTTTGCTGCATGTATTTTTAGCCACCGACATACACAGAGGTCCGGCTGTAGTCACAGAGCTCTCGGTCTGCTTTCTGTCAGCTCTTGTCTGTTCCCAGCAGTGATCAGGTGGCTTGGTGCTGCCCGGGCAGTGGTGAATACTTCCACTATGTTTCTGTCACACACAGAAACACACAGTCAAACATATTCCCGGAGTGAAGTACAGCTCTCGGCGCAGGAGTTGAAAGTGTGATATTTACATTGAGTTTCTGTGTGAAGCCAAAGCAAAGAAGAAATGATCATCTTACTGCTCTGTTTATCTGTTTATCGGACTACTTTGGCTGTGTGAGACAGTAATAAAAAGTTAGATGGCTGCTTGTGAGATCTATGTTGAGGTGCAGATGTATGTTTATTTTTAGAAGAGCGTGTGAGTGTAGATTTATACTTGGTGTTAAATGGGTGAGAGGGGCACGCAGCCTCAGCTTTCCACATTACAGCTTAATTTTGAAGGACTTTTCTTGTGTTGGTGTACTTTTTACTTGTTTGTTTGAACAAGACAGGTCCATGTGCCCCCCCACATACCCTCCAAACCCTTCCTCTCTGTGTGTCTGACTTCCCTCCTCTCTTGCCCTCCAGCTCTCCCCTCGTCTTTACCTCCCTGTTTGCTTCTGACCATATGAACCTTTCCCCACCTCATCCCTGTATTGTCCTGATCTCCTGTTTAAGTTCAGTGAGACCATTGTCCATGACCTCCTCCAACTCTCCCTGCACTTATTAAGTCTGCTTCCTGGACTTCTTCTCCAGCTTGTTTACCTCCTAAAGTCACGCCTGTCCTTACTTAAATGCCCTCACATCCAAATCCATATCCACCCTGCCCCTCATTGTATTACATCTTCTACAGTAGCTATTTGGCCTGCAGATGATATTTCCATCTCATGACATTCACAAACTTCTTAAATGTGGATACTTTCTGGTTTCTTTAGTTGGTTTAGCTGGTTTCATAGTTTACTTCTGTGATAGTAAACTGAATATCTTTGGGTTGTCGACTGTTGTTCGGGACTCAGAACACAAGAAGACATGTTGTATTTTGGGCTCGATTGAAAACTTTCACCATTTTCTGACATTTTAAAGACCAAACTGTGGTGAAAATTGCCTTACTATGATCAAACGAATGTGCTAGTGAGTGTGCAAAGATAACATTATCAAAAAGAGACAGTTTCCAGGGAGTTAGCAAGAAGGCTAATCTGTGGCATTTAGGTTTCCTGTGTGAGATGATTACAGTTTTTATGGTGAGAAAAAGGTGAAAGATGCAGAGGCAGTAATTTCTAAGATAAGTCATACTTGTACTATCACCAAAGCGTCAAGGTCACCCATGAACTCAGCAATAATGACCAAATGGTTTAGTTAGTTTAGTCTTCAAAATGACAAAAATACCAAAAAATGCCCATCACAATTTTCTTGAGCTCAAGTGAGTCTTAAAATTTTTTCTGTTTTTTCTGACCAAAAGTAAAAAAACAAACAAAGATATTTAGTTTACTATCATAAATAACAAGGAAGAACAGAGTATGTTAACACTGGAAAAGCTGGAACCACAAATTTTTGGCCTTTTATGCTTGAAAAATGACTTAAATCATTATCAAAATTGGTGCTTGCTCATTTTCTGTTGACTGAATTACTAATCATCGGAGCTCTAATCGATTTTATGCAGACTTCAGTTCACACTAGATCATTAACTGAAGGGAAAACCCTTTGTGGTGAAACAGATTCAAAAGGCCTGTTCAGTGTTTTCTCCCACTCAAAAATCTTTAATGGTTAATATCTCAAGCATCTGATGATGTTGGTTAACACCCACTCAGGTCTGAGTTCGAAGGAGCGCGATTGTCTCTGAGCCAGATCTCTGTCTCCAGCCGCTGATGACATCAGAGGAAAGATGGGCATGCTGTTGGGCTCTAGCGGTGACTCTTGATAAGGACACTATTCACTTCCTGTGACATCAGTTAATCAAGCCGGGCCAAAGAGCGGCCACATTAGACCTCTCTCATTTAAAGGTCATCACTCTCTGCTGCTGTGAGGCGCTGTGCCTGGGTTTCATGTGCTCGAAACAACTGCTGCTCTTCAGAAGAAGTGAGCTGGTCGTCGACAATAAATGCCCTTGTTGTGCCTCGACCGCAGCATAGAAAATTGAGGCCCAGCAATCTGGCAGAGGATCAGCAGGGCAGATTTGAAATGGAAGTCCCTAAATTCAGATTTCTCTTCCGGCACATTTCCACAGCCACGACGGTAACTGTTTCGGTTGTGAAGTCGGTTGGGTATTGTTCGGAAATGGATGCGCTTGGTTCTCCTTTGACCTATGGACATACAGTATGTCTCTTATATGTGTATAAGTAAGCAGCTGATTCAGATACACACTCTTGCCTCAAAACCAGGTCCTTGTCTGGTGAAAGTTTGTCACGGGCACATGGTGTCTTATCAGTGTCCTTACATACAGCCTTGAGCTGTTCAGGCACTCTGTTTATGTGTTCCCATGCAACAGACCTTTCAGGACACCACACAGGAAAGGATCAGTCCACCACTGTTTTTGATCTGGGCCCTGACAGTGCAACATCAATCTGGAGATGTCTAAAATTGTTATGGCTAATTTACGGTTGTTAGGATTAGTGAAACATAATCCAGATCCGCAGTGAAACCTGGAGAAGAAACAGCACAAAGGCAAGAGAATATCAGTCTGGTGCCATAAAAAAATAGTAGTACAGTTGAACTTTTATATAAGACAAAAGGACAAAGCTTGTATCAGTGTTTGTCGTATTTGACAACAACAGGAAATCCATCTGCAGGGACGCAGGGGAGCCAGAGCCAATCTCAGCTGGCATTGGGTGAGAGGCGGGGTAGATCCTAGACAGGTCATCAATCACAGGGCTCACATATAGTATAGAGACAGAAAACCATTCTCACTCACAGTCACACCTACGGACAATTTAGAGTCACCAGTTAACCTAACTTGCATGTTTTTTAGTCTGTGGGAGGAAGCCAGAGCAAAACAACAGGAGATCATATCTATAAATCTTAAATAAGTACAGTTGTTGTTGAACATGACTCAGAAGTTTTGAGTGTATCTTTGAGTGGGTCTCTTACTTTAGAAGTGCTGAAGAACAAAGAGACTATTAAAACTATTAAACCTCTGCGCCAAACAAAGCAAGGATGCTGTTGGTTTGAAATAAAATAAGTTAATCAAAGTAAGTTATGTGATTTTTCTCTTTGATAGCATTAAGAGGCTGAACACAAGTCACTAAAATATGGTACAATTTGATTATATAAAGGAGCCTCTGCAACTTTTGAAAGAAGCTTTTTCATACAAATGAAAAATAGAAATTTTAAGCAATAAAACACACCCATCCCCAATTGGCAATCCTTATTTGGTTGAGTACAACTAATGGCTACTAGAAATTTCTGTCTAACTGATGTTACTGTGTCAGTTTTGAGACTTTTGAGTCTTTTTTTCTTTTGCTACTGTTACACCATGTTGCATGAACATTTAAGTGGTTTTATACCACATTTATACTTCACATTCTTGTTTTGTGATTATGGTCCAGTTTGACCTGCTCTCAGTCTGGTTGGCCAATAATGACATCAGGCGACTGTGCGATTAAGTGTGCCATTACCCAGTAATCCATCTAGTAATTACCACTGGTGGCCACAGCTGTTACTCTTCAGCAATACTTTGTATAGGTTGGCTTTAAAAACATACTGTAAGATTATTACTGTAACTGTAGTAATGTGGTAATCTTGTAGTACATATTGGCAGTGATTTCAGACACTATATAAAATGGTTTTACAGTCACAAAGTTATTTGAAAAGTTTTTCTTCATAAAGTGACCAAATAATGAAAAAAAATCAACATTGATTCTCTGGTGTAAAACCAATATTTCAACAAAATTTTTACTACAAATAATAAAACATTTGGTATAATATTTTGTGTTTGAAGCAGTGATTCTCAAACTTTTTTCATGTCAAGGACCCCTAAACTGACACAAATTATGGACACAGACTGACACGGATAACTGACACGGACCCCCATCTGATAAGATTTTTGCTTTTAGATGTTTTGTTACAGAAAGTTTATGAAACCCATGACCAAAATACATTCTGTCATTGTGTTACTTATGGATGGCATTATAGTGAAAATAAATTATTACCCTTTTTGTTGGGGACCCTCTGGAACCCCCTTAGGACCCCTGGGGGTCCCTGGACCCCACTTTGAGAATCACTGGTCTAGTTTTGAACAAAGGTCAACAAGCTAGTTACCCGTGGTTCAGTGGTCATGCTCATTTCTTCAAGTCACAATGTGTGTGTGAAAGTGCTGTAGAGAAGTTACCTCCTGACACATATGTTGATACAAGATAAAATGTTTGTAATGGATTTATTAGTGTTTGTGGGGTATTTTTTTGATCTCCTTAAGCAGCCTTTCTTATCTATTGTTAGGTAAACTGTCCAGCTGAGGACAGAGTTGCCTTTCATTCTGTGTTTCACATGTGAATCACCAATCAAACACACTCACATTACTAATTAGTCAATGGATTTCTGAGTTTTAAACCGTGAAAGCAGAAGAAACGCTACATTTGTTTTCAGGTGTTTTTATGGAAACAATGTTTTGATCCAGTTCCTCCCTGCTGGGCTGTATAATGGCTTTGAAGCTGTGCACTTGGGAGCATGAATTGTAGAAGCAAAGGGTTTCCTTTTACTGTTTGATCCTCCCATTGATGTGAATAACATCCATTATCACCATTACCTGGGTCAATATAGCAAACCAGTGATGGAGCGAGTGGGGGGCTGGGGGTCAGCTGTTATTGGTGGAGAAAGCTCCCAGGACTTTGTGCTGCTGTCATCAGGGCCATTTTGTGTGTGTTCACTGAGTAGCAGCAAATGCTTGTTTGTATAATGTAGTGCAAGCAATGAAACCAAGCCTTGTTGAATGATATCTCAATATCAACATTTATCTTTTGTATAAATCAGCTTGTAACACTTGTTTACTGTGTGAAAGGAAGGAAGGAAGTCTATATTATGCTTTGTTCACCAGAACAGGGGGGAACAACCTTTTTGTCCACATTCTTCTTCTGAAGAGAAAACATTTTTGTTTTAAGCACGTTGGCTTGACAAAACATCTGCAATGGAAGTGAATTTACAATTGCCACTAAATAATTGCTTTCAGAAAAGTCAGATTTTTCTGATTTGTCCACTTTCAATGCTTCTGCCAACAATTTTTTAACACAGTTGGGTTGTATAAGAAACACATTATCAGTGATGCCCAGCACAGAGCCTCAACACAATATCAGCCTTGTCTGCAGATGTGCAATGGGGCATTTCATCTGTAAGTCATATTTGAGGGCCTCAGCACACTTTGGACTGCAGTGTACCCTGATTTATTGCTCTATATTTGGCTGCAGGGTAAATCCATTCATATCAGGCGGTTTAGAGATCACCTTTAGCTAGCGGAGCCTCTGAAGAGCCAGCTCTCCCCTCTGACTGTTACCACTTACTGCTGCTCCAACATGCTTTGAAGTTCCCCCATCAGACGGACAGCTGCATACACCTGGTGCCCTCTCAGTCCTGGCAACACACACTCTCAGGGAGCCCCAGACACATGTCAACACACACACGCACACACACAAAGTCACACTCAGGTCACACATTCAACTCACTGCTACCACTTAATGACCTGTTGTCATCATGTGTTATTTTTGTTAAAGTGGGGTTACTGTTTCACTGCCACCGGTGACACTGACAAACTGTAGAAAATGACTTTCCTCTCTCAGTGTTACTTATATATGACACGTGTTCATGGTGCAATATGAAACTATTTAATTATCTGAGCAATTATTCGTGAGAGGGATGTCCAGTTGTTGTCTGCATTATTGAGCTGCCAGGATGATTGTACTTCACTCTCTGCACCATCACAGCCACAGACCTGATTATCTCTGGAAGTGCTTTGAAATACAATAACAAAGTATGTAGCAGTGATTAGTTATGTACCAAGATCTAATGTTACATAGTATATGTGCAACGTACTTAATATATTTAGGAACAGAGTTTGGGAATCACATCATACCAAAAAAGATAAAGTCTTTCAAACCCAAATTTCTCTTATTTACCAAATTTTTTTCTTTTGGAAAGTTGTGATGGACAGAAAACAGAGAGAAAGTTAAGGTGGTGATATGCAACAGAGTTTTATGGCAGGAATTGATTCGGGGGATGTTTTGGTTATGCATTTTACCTCTTAGTGGGTGTTAAGGCCGAAAGCAGCCCTGCATTAAAAAAAACAAGAACAGAAAGGCTGCGTTGGTGTGGGTGTGTAGCTTCAGGTACAATCCAGGAAGTCCAGATGGAGTCATAGATCCATGAGTTTGAAGGCTTATCAGATGCCAAAAAACTGCACCAGGATTTATAGTATTATGAGGATTTTGCTGCTTTGGAAAGTTAGTCATAATGATCAATCACGAGACGGTATCCATGTAAATCTAGGAGTTTGCACATATTTGATTGGCCAATGCGGCACCTTACTGGATGACGTCATATTGCGTTATGGCAAAAGTTGAGCCAGGTTCAAATTTTTTGCCAGAAAAACCTGCGTCTTGTTTTGTTTTTGTCAGAGCCATCTGTGTTGGCATCATACATTGTCAATTTTTCATGGAGAGCTAAAGTCGGTTTGAACATGACCGTCACTCAAACTTCATTTTTTGGTGTAGTGGTCATACTTTAGGATATTACACTTTCAATGAAAGCTTTGTGGTGGCATTATTTGTGTCAACCATAGAATAAATGTTCCTGTACTTGTACAACCAACAGCAGACATCTTTACCTGTTCACCTCTGAAAGAAGCAGTTATGAGTGTTAATGTGAATCAGTGATGAAGCAGCTTCAGCATGTTATCTTTAATGCACAACCCCCTGGCCATATAGAGCTGATTATTCTCTGTGGCCAAGTATGTATAAATCCACAAATTTCATTAATAATAAATAAATGAGATTAAAACAAGCGTCTCATCTATGTTCTTTTTACACACGACCACTGTCTCGGTCACGGCAGATTAATACGACTACAAATATGGATTTTTCTGTAAACTGTAATTGTGTCTGATTTTGTGTGTCCTTGGTTGAAAAATATTAACATAAGGCTAATGAGCACAAAGTATAAAACCCCCTGACTCTAGCTGCTACTTGATCCCTCATATAACCAGAAAATGAAAACTCACCATTAAGCTTCTGTGCAAACTGGGACATAAAACAGATTAAACGCCTCTCTGAAATCGTCTTGACACTGGGAAAGCAGGAAAACAATAAAATTCCCCACAATGACCTGTCCCTTTAATTTGTTTAGTGACCTCAGACCTCTTTTTATTGCAGAGAGAGAGGCTTAGAGGTCACTGTGGTGGCACTTTCAAACCCACATGAGTCAAAAACAATGAAAATATAAACAGGATGAAGAGTTTTGTGACATCTGCGGATGCTCAGTGGAGTTTTTCTCAATTCTGTAATCTATTGAAACTTGTACACTGTAGAAAAGCAGGATGTAGGCCAGTCCTCTCTCTGACAAATACAACAGGACTGTTTTATATGATCACCACATTTGGAAGGTATTTATAAATCAGCAGACATTTTATTAAGTTGGCAAGTGGAAGAAAGCTGGTATGCAATCCGTATGAAACCCTATCAAACTGTCAGGTGTTGCTTGAACAAGGCACAAAACCCAACCTTTTCCAGTGGTGTTGACTCTGAAATGAAGAGCAGATATGCTGAATTCAAAAGAACTTGTCTTAAAATCGGCTTCAGCATCCCTTCTTGTGTTGTTGTAAATATGAATATGTTGTTCTGTTAGTCTTCAGAGAGTGCAGAGAGGTTACTGTAATAAATGTTATTCCACTCTGTGGGATGGCTTGTTAAGTTAAACTTGGGTCACAGTTGAAATAACAAACCAAAGTTACGGCACTGTGTTGTACTAGCCCTAAAATAAACTCTTACTCTCTAGTGGGTTTTTTCCTCTAGACAAAATGAAAGAACTCTCATCATCATCAGCCAAAAACATCATCTTTATTTAGGAGGTCACTGATTATGGAAGTCATGCTGAAGATGTGAAGAGGAGTACAAATAATTTTTTTAATTACATTTAGGCTTATATGCAATTTCTTACTAAAATTGCCACTTAAACAGTGTAAACCATAGAGAAACATGTTTGCAACTATTGTGTTTTTCCTCTCCATAAGTATGCGCTTTGGATTTTTGTTTTGTTTTTCTGGCTCACTTTGATACACAAACATAATAATTATGGTTTATGTTTGGTCAGAGAGGTTTGTATCATTTTTTACAATCTCAGATAGATGTGTTGACGAGGAATTTGCAGTTTTGAGGTTTCACAGAGGAAGGGCGGTGACTGTTTTATTCTGTTTTATCCTATCAGTCATTAAGTCTTTAGAAGATGAAGTTGTTTAGAGAAACAGTTTCATGAACAAACTCTGAACACATTTTGGCAGCTTTTTGTTACAACTCTGGACTTGAAAAGAAACTGTCTGCCTTGATTTTGACTCAGTTGTGTTCCAAGAATGTAATGAGAATATTGAACACACTGTTGTAATGTTAGCCATCCTAAATGATAACTTTCCAGGTCACCTAAACAGATATCAAATGTCTCCTCTGATTATTCAGCGGGGTTTTTTCTATCTGCACTGTGGCTTCTCATCTCATTCAATTGAGTTTTATTCAAATTTATATTGAATCCAACCAAATTATTGTCTTTGTTCTTAAGAGAATCCAAAATATATAATATACAGATGATCCAAAAGGAAACACACACAGCATCTAAAAGCTCATCTTTGCTTGTAGATAAACTTCAAATACGCCGCTGTCCTTTTCCACTGTGGCAACTCTTCAAAACAGCAGCAGTTTTGTCATATTCGCTCCAAATATTGGAAATCCTGCCGACTGTACCTTTATTATGTCTTGGCGTTGAATGTGTTCTTCTGATGTACTTTAAAAAACTGCAATGCTACATAATGCCGCCAATGTTATTGTACACTTCACATTTCAGTATTGTAATAGAAGTATGTAGATAAACAGGCAACCTAAAGATGTGTGTCTCAATGGGCGCTAAAAGTTGCAATCAAACTTTACCACAACTCAGTGCAAACTATATATGAATGGCCTTTTTTCTGTCTGCATTTCAAATCATAATGTCACAAGTGAATTTTAAAATCGCATTAATCTATGTAGTTATAACCCCTGGTTTCATTCTTATTTTAGTAATAGTCAACATTTCATTTAGTAATACACATTTTCGTTGAATGAGAAGTTCTAAAGGCATTATTTTGGAAATTTTCCAATTCGCTTTTTTTCTCTCATTCTGGGTCAAAGGTCATGTACTGGCCCCCAGGCGAGCCAGTTGTTCCTTCTTGTCAGTCACACTGACTCCAATGTCAAAATGATGGTTTCTACATGGTCTTTTGGCTTTAAGAAATAGTGAGCATTCTTAGGCACTGCGAGGGTGTGGAGTTTTAACAAAATGTTGAAATCGACACCATTCACACTGTCAGAAGGGATATGGGATGTGTGACATATGGGCCATATGTGTATTATAAAATGCATCCGGGCCAAAATTCATTAACTTCAGTGGCATTGCCAAACTCACACGTGGCTTATTTTGTAAGAAAATCAGATAATTTATGTCCCACAGCGCCACAAAACTTTAACATTCACTTTACAAACATTAATCAGACTTTCTGTTGTAAGAAGTTTTACGAGGTGTGAAGAGTCTGCAGTTAACAAAAGGCAGTTAGTAACTAGAAGAGTGCAGATCTTCGCCAGGTGTGTAATTTTCTTATATAGATGTGTGCAAAGTTTTTAAGAAAGTGTTTTGTATAGTATAGTCTCAGATTTCTTTAAGATGCATAGAATAGTGTAATGGTATTGTAACCGAGCCTCCTGGGTTCACCTTACTGTATAAACTTAATAAGGAAACAATAAACAGGACGATGAGTCCAAACTTCTCAATTTAAACGTTATTTATTTAGAACGTTTTGTTGTAACACACCACACAAAATGAAACCTCTCCCTACCTCCCTCTCCCCTCACAAACAAAGAGGAGTCGAATCTCACTCAATTGTCCCTCCTGGCTCCCTTACAGTCAAGATGGTGGTGAAGAAAACAAAAACAGGGATTTATTCATCTCATATCGGGCCTAACTTGAGTGATCATAACATATCGGGTATGGAATTAATCAGCAGATGCTCTGGTTTAAGGTGAGACCAAACTTGTCTATGGATGTCAGTTTTTGAGCAACGACAAAGGCCAAAATGTGGCCTGCAACAGAGCAAGGTGAGCCTTGCTGTTAGTCTAGCTGATTGCCGGAAATGCCTTTTACTATGTCATAACGTATATTGTGAAATGGTGAGGACTGCTGAAAAGAAAAAAGGTTAAGCTTTACGATAGGCCCTTAAGGATTCACGTTCCTCTCTCTCCCTCTCTCTCTCTCTCTATCTCTCTCTCTCACACACACACACAAACACACACACACGACCAAACGCATGATCCCCTCCAGGCTTGTGCCTGGCGGAGATAACAACAACAACATAGATTCACATCCCACTGTAACAAGGTTGACCACTGGAGAGTCTTTTGTGACTCAAATTTCTGCTTTAAGAGTGTTATAATGTTTTTTTTTTACTGTAAGTAATATGAAACCTTAGAAGGAAATCATTTAAAAAGGTGCATCATCCTGAAAACAGCTGCTTTAATGCCTGAATGCAAACATCTTGTTTGTATGTACAGTGTCTCCACACTTGTTCTCCTGAGGATGATGTGAGCTGATGTTGTATGCCTCAGATAAAATGTGATGAGATTATATGAGTCAAATTAAATTTGGCTATGATAATACAGTGCTGCTCTACACAGAGTCTGAGTAACTGCATGAACTGCACAAACACAGATACCTGCACACGGGCGTAGGCAGATTTAATGCTGCTATATTGCCTCGCCCAGACCCCTTTGCTCATACTTTTCAAGGATTCAAGGATCATTTATTTGCCAAGTATAGAAATACAAGGAATTAGCCTTGGTTCAGCTTTTAAAACATGCAAAGACATTTACATTCAGTCAAATCTAAGAAATAACATATAACATAGATACTGTGACACTGGGTGGGTTCAATAAAAATCTATCAAATAAAAAAAAACAATAACATAAAACACAGACACTGTAATCATGACACTGTTACAGTGAGTGGTGAGGGTTGAGGGGGTGATTAAAGTGGCAGGTGCAGGGGCAGATAGCAGCAAGTCTGTAGGCTGAGGGGGGAGTTTGGCTTAGGAGTTAATGAGTTTTATGGTACTGGTTTGAATTGTCCAGTATCTCTTCCCAGAAGGGATGGGCTGGGATATGTGCTGGCTGGGGTGTGAGGGGTCATGGGTGACCCATTTCCTGGCCCTGGAGGTGTGGATGTCATGGAGCAAGGGCAGGCTGCAGCCAATTACTTTCTCCAATTACTGCAGACGATGTGCTGCACCCTGTCTCTCTCTCTTTCTCTCTGGGTGGCTGAGGGGAACCAGACCAGTATGGAGGTGGTCAGGATGGACTGGATGATGGGGTTGTAAAATTGCACCAGCATTTCCTGTGGCAGATTGAATTTCTTGAGTTGTCTCAAAAAGTAGAGCCTCTGTTGAGCCTTTTTACAGATGGAAAGTGTGTTGTTCTCCCATTTGATGTCCTGGCTGATGGTGGTACGCGGGGTGGGGGTGGGGGCGCAAGACAGTGTTGCCTTTTCTAAAGTCCACTACCATCTCAATAGTTTTGGTGGTGTCGAGCTGCAAGTTGTCGGCACTGCACCAGGACACCAGCCGCTGTTCCTCCTGCCTGTAGGCTGATTCATTGCCGTTATGGATGAGGACAATCAGTGTTGTGTTATCAGCGAATTTGAGGAGTTTGATGGAGGGGTTGGTGGAGGTGCAGCCGTTAGTGTAAAGGGTGAATAGCAGGAGAGATAGCACACCACCCTGTGGGGCAACTGAGGAGTCAAGTTCAACATTATTTGGGCTTTAAACAAAAGTCTGGAATAATACCAGCACTTCAGAATCACCTCCACTCACTTTGTGGAGGTGGTCGGGGTCAGGGTTCTGGAGGGGTGCTTACCCATCCTCGTCATGCACTGAGTCCTATTTTTCAGAAAGCTGAATATCCACTGACAGATCAGATCAGGCAGTCCAGCTGGGACAGCTTATGGTGGAGGAACTCTGTTTGGATGATATTAAACGCAGAGCTTTAATCCAGAAACAGATTTCTGGTGTAGCTGTTTAGGGAGTCAAGGTGCTGGAGGAGGAAGTGGAGGCCCAGGTTGACAGTATACCTGTTGGCCCGGTACGCAAACTGCAGGGAGTCCATGTGCAGATCAGTTATGGCTTTGATTTGTCTCAGCACATCAAAGCCTCTTGAAGCACTTCATGACCACAGATGTTAATGTAACAGATCTTTAGTCATTCAGCTCCAAGATCTTGTGCTTTTTGGGGAAAGGGATGATAGTAACTTTTTTGGAAACAGACTGGGACTGAGCAGAGGGACATGGACTGGTTACAAATGTCTCTGAAAACAGGGGCCAGCTGGTCTGCACAGAGCTTTAAAAAGGATGGGGAGACAGAGTCCAGTCCTGGGGCTTTTCTGGTTTTCTGGGTTTTGAAAAGGGGCTGGGTAGGGAGGTGGGTGGAGGTCAGGATGATGGAAGAGCAGGCCCAGACTCAGACTGAGAGGTGTTGAATCTGCTGTAGAATAAGTTGAGGTCATTCGCAAGTTGATAAGTGTCCAAGTGGTGAGGAGTTTTGTTTTTGTAGTTTGTGATGGTCTGCAGTCCTCTCCAGACGGCAGCTGTTTCATTAGATGCACTTTTTTCTTTTTGGTTCTGGGAGTGTTTCTGTTTGGCCACCCTAATGGCCAAACAGAAACACTCATCTGTGTGTCCACTTTTAAAGGCAGAATCTTCTCATTCACAGACACCGACTCATTGACTGGCTGCTTCACGTTGACTTCTGCTGGAGAAGTTGACCCTTTTTCATTCGGACACTGTGATTTATGCGCTCCTTCAACTCTTGTCTGTGCTCTGAGGTCAAACA
Organism: Thunnus maccoyii; assembly: GCF_910596095.1. Lineage (NCBI taxonomy): Eukaryota > Metazoa > Chordata > Actinopteri > Scombriformes > Scombridae > Thunnus > Thunnus maccoyii. The sequence continues at coordinate 17,914,827 of NC_056538.1, forward strand.
CACACAAAGCCTTCTCTGTCCCTCTGCTGCTCGGCCTCCCCACTCCTCCTCTGGTTTCTTTTGCTTTTTTAGTGAGATAGAGATGAGACTCCAGTGCTGCTCATTTACCAGGATCCATGGCTAATTACTGCAGATTAGCTGCTGGATTATTGTCAAGTGAAAGTGATATATCGCTAATAAACCCCATCATCTGTTCTCCTGTGCCTCTTGTTGCGGGAAGTGGCTGGAGGGTGCAGTTGTGTTGGAGTCTGGCCCAGAACGTTGGCTTTGTTTTGTGGATATCTGCTGGGCTAACAGAGATGTGAGCTTCAGAAGTCAGTTGCTTCAGCAGATTCTGGTTGTTCCTCAGATCTGAAGTTGTCCTCTGGGAGCTTGACTGGCACAAGTGGAGACAACAGGGCCTGTCAGGATCTCTGTCTGTTCTCCCATGGTTCAACACCCTGCTTAATAATGGATGTTGTTTTCCTGAAATAATGCTCCGTGGTGATCTAATGCACATTAGGATCCTTTTAACCTAATGCAACCTATCAGGCCTCAGCCATGACACTGTGCCGCTGACTCCACAGAGCAGAGTGTTGTGGCTTCACATTGTTTAGTTACAGTACATTGCTGGTAGTAGTTAACTTTTGTTAACTTTTGTTCTTCTCTCTGGCTTTAGTGTTTGTCTATGTGATGATTAAAACCACAATTTATAGTCTTTTACGTGACGTTTAGGTAAACACCAAAGCTTGAGTTTTATTTTTTGTGCGTCTTCTGATTTAACAGCGATTATCTTTCTATATAGGTCACACCCGACATTCAGCAGAAAGTGGGCTGATATAATTTGATTCAGTTTCATTCATTTCATTTTAATCAGCTTTCTCCAACTAGAGACAACTGATGCAGTCAAAAGAGATCATTGTTTTCATCGCTCTGTTGCTTCATCATGCTGCTCAAACAGTGGGGACCTCAGATCACAGCATGTGAGATATTTTAAATCGACCTTTTTATTTGTCCTGTGATAAATAGGCAAAGCTTTTGGCAAGGAGAGCATGTGAGCATGAGATGCATTCACATCAACCCTGCGCTGTTTTTTCGCTACAACTTGAGATGACGTTAGTGTGATTAAGAACAAGTTTCTCCAGGCAGTTTGCACAAATAACCACTTTCACTTTTACTTGTGAATCTGCTGTGTTGGGGATTTATATTTATGCAGCCAGTCTCTAAAGGGGATTTAAGTGGTATCTTTACCTATGTTATGTGATTTAGTACCCTTTGAAACAGGACGTTGTGTCTGGACACCACAAAGTGAGGAATCAATTATTTACTCATTCTTTAGTAGTGTGTAGAGGAGGCACACATCCAAACTGTGTGACCATTTGAGTGGGTATTGTTATTATCAGTGCAACGTGAGATGACCTATGAATAAACATAAAGTAACAGTTTTATGTGGAGTTGAAGTACCAATGCGGCCATATAATGCGTTAATATTACCTCCTTAATGTGATTTATTTCCTTTTGACACAAACAGAAAGCGGTCAATCTCAAGTGTAAAACCAGTGGGTTACTGTCATGGAGAGAAAAATAGTTTGGGATAGCATTGGCAGAAATGTGTATTTGGAAAAAAGATTGTGATGATTTTATTGGTTGGACTTTATAGTGCGGCATGAGGTCACCACTAAGGATGCACTTCTGGATGTCTTCTAGGAAGTTTTTTATGACGTTAAAGCGTCCATTTCATGGGATCTTAGCTCTTTCAACTCATCGTGACCTACAGGGAAAACTTAGTCAGGGTTTTTGTTTTAAAATGACAAATTGCTGTATTACATATGAATAACACTTAAGGGCAACACATACTGGTTACATATGACATGCATCAGAACAAATGCACCTTTTGTTTTCTAAGTAAACCCACACACTAGCGGCATTAAGGCACATATGAATGATGTGACATTACAAGATGTAGCCGGTGTGTTTCCCATTTGTCTCGGTATAACACTGGCTCCTTAACAGAGCTGATTAAGTTTGATGAATATCACTTAATTGCACACACACACACATACACACACACATATAGAGTATATTCACAAACCCACACCTGTACATGCACATTAAAGAAGCTTGTCATAAAAGAGCAGAATAATGATCCTGAGATTTATTATTGCTACTTGCAGTATCCACCAAAAAAGGAGAGAATTGCTGCCGAGTACCTCATCCTGTGAGTCAATGGGTAAAAAGCTTTCAGTGTGTGTTTATCAGTGTGTGTGTGTGTGTGTGTGTGTGTACGTCTACGTGTGTGTGTGTGCAATCTATCTTTAGCCAGAATATGCCAGCAGCAAGCAACGTACATCTCATACTTGTGAAGCCATGTCATGGGACCCCTCTCTCTCTCTCTCTCCCGCTCCCTCTCTGTGTATCTGTACCGCCACAATCAAAAAAAAAAATACTGTCCCTGTTGGCCTTTCCCATACTTCCAAGCAGCTTGTGTTATTTTATTTCTGCCTGCTCACAGCACAGAGTGGCTGATATGGAGACCATTTTGTAGTCTGGGACGTGGGAAAGAGGATGGAGGGGGCTTTTGTACCACCATGGGAGCAGGCATGAGGAAGTGGCCCACTGAGATCCACTCACGCACGCACACACACACACACACACACACACACACACACACACATACACATGCAAGTAGGCATGGATTTGTGAAATTGTGAGAGTCACAATGTTTTTTTTAATATCAAAGAAGTCATGGAGTTGGACATGGGAAGCTGACTGCATCCCACGTAAAGTCATATGAACAAACTTAATGTACTTTACACAAACACATATTTTATGTGTGTGTGTGTGTGTGTGTGTGTGTGTGTGTTGTGGGGTGGTTGGGTGGGGGGACATATCAAAATAGCTGAGTGTGGAAAGTTTGAGTAAAGGGGAGTGCGTCTTGTTGCCAAGTAGTTATCAAAGGCTGGGGAACAGAGTGAACTCTCTTTGGAGTGTAACTGCATAGGGAAGACCAAAGAGCTGCTTATCAAAGAGGGATTAGCCTCAGGTCAGTGCAGTGAACCTGCACCGCTTCTCGCAGCTCAAGGCTCGTGGTTGGATCTTTGCAGCTGTGGTGTGAAACTGCTCAGAAAAGATTTTGATGCTAGTCCAGCACTCTTCCACAAGCCCAGATGACTTCATTATCTTAGGTGTTGATTGAAAAGTAGTTTGCAGTGCACTGGTACTCAAACTGAGGGGGTCACCTGATCAAGGGGAAAAATTTGTTTGGTTTGAATCTAAAGCTGAAAAGACTTGTTGTGAACACAGGTGCAACCAGTGACATACTTTATTACATTGCAATAATTGCTGGAACTGAGTCATTGTCATTAGTTCCGCCTGTGCTTTTCCTGCTGTAACAAGGCAAAACAACTGCTGTGAACAGATAATGAATCTGACGACAGGATTTCAAAATTGAGTTTAGGAAGACTGATTCGGAAAGCAAAATGTAATGTACAAGATGAACAGGAGTTTTGACAGGAAGGAAAATAAAAAATCTGTGATTCTCATCAAGCAAAAACACGAGTCAAAGCCAAAATATTAAGAAGCGTCACTGTCAGTTTAACAGAAGAGCCTTGTATTATACAAACTTTGGCAAGCTCTGGTTTGGGCAAAATTGAACTTGCATTTTTCATTTGCAGAACTTAACAAGAAACATGCTTGAAAATAAACATGCAGTTCATTTTCTTTACAGTGTTTTCTCAATACAATTCATCCTGACTCCTTTTGTGACCCGTTTCCACAATGTTGTTACCAGTTGATAAAAAAAATTGCTCACTTTTACACACGCTTTTAACATTAAATGTCTGATTCAATCAAAATTATAAAAGAACATATTTTGTCACTTACCACTAGTTTTGGTTTTATTTGCCCAGGTTTTGAGATTTCTGTCTCTAAGGTGGATAACTCAGAGCTTTTCTTAATTACTTTCTCCTGAAGAAATAGTCTTATGAAAACAGTTGACATCTCTGCAAATTATCAGTTTTCACAGTTTATTTTTGATGCTGTTTAATTTTAATGAAATTTCATTTGCCTCCATTGTATTATGCGATTAATTCTGTAGCACTTCGAGTGTCGCTATGAATGAAAAGTGCTGTACAAATTTATTATTATTATAATTATTATAATTATTATTATTATTATTATTATTATTATTATTAATATTATTATTATTAGCAGAAATGTCAGAGGCAGACACCTGATATTTGGGTGAACGGATCCTATAAAAGGCATCACAAGCTTCACCTTACAACGGCATTTGTCTTCTGGTGAACTGCACTGCCGGAGCTGTCAGGCATTCATTGCCTTGCTCGTTGACACCTTGATGCTAGTTGTTAAGGGAATAAAGAGTTTTTCTCCTCAACTTTCACACCTCAGCTTAAACCTGCTTCTCTGACCTTAGGTGTACCTCCACCGACACTGTTAGAAGTGACTTCATGAGAGACCCATTCAAAGCTTTATTACCACACTGTTGCAACAGTTGTGACTCAGCAGAGACCCCTGAAAGATGGACTGGAGTCTGGCGTGCTGAGAACCGAGCCAGGTCTAGCCTGAGCTGATCTCTACAACAGGTGGTCTGTTGAAATGGAATATAGCGTCAGATCTCCAGGAGAAATCAGAGACCGATGTGACTCCCTCCCTCTCTCCCCCCGTTGTGTGGTCTTCTCTGATCTTCTTCACTGTATTTACATTCTTTGTATCCTTCGTCTCCTCTGCCTTTTGGAAATCGTTAATTCTGATGGCATGTTGAGTGGATACTGCCGGCATTCGGCTCCAGCACCCTGGGGATCGTTGTGTGTGTGTGTTAAGGATAGTGTCTGGCAGGTCAGTGTGACAAGTTGACCTTATTTTTTCTCAGGCATCGTGGGAATGTGCAGTTCACTGTGGTTGCTGCAGCTGCCACTGTCCGTCTCATTGTCTCTGCACGCAGCAAATAAAAGATCACCTGAACCCCACACAGGCTCTAAACACAGCACCACTCGGTTTCCACTTACAGTTGTGTATGATATGTCTGCAAGGTTTATTTTTTCTGACTTACTCTATGATTGGCAATGACATTCGTTCCATCGGTCCACCCCTGAAATATCTCAACAACTATTGAATAGATTGCTATGAATTGTTGCACAGATATTCATAGTCCTCAGAGGATGAATCCTACTGACTTTGATGATCCCCTGATTTATCCTCTAGCACACCATGAACTTGACATTTGGGTTTTTAGTGAAATACTTTGGCACCTATTGGATTGATTGCTATGAAATTTTGCTGAGATAATCAATGGTGTCTACAGGATGAAGCCTAATGATTTTGCTGATCCCCTGAACCTTCCTCTAGCGCCACCAGCAGGTCAAAATTTTCACTTATTTTATAAATATCTACTATCTACTGTACTATCTAATCACATTTACTTATGGATCGATCTTGTACAGACATTCATGGTAGAGTCAGGTGGTGGAAAACGGCCCCCCGCCTGACAGGTTTGAGAGCGGCTGTCACAGCTGTCAATCATGATGTCACACTGCCTTTTTCTATCGTCAAATAACTAATTAAAAGCAAACTTGGACAAACACCAGCGTGGTAAGAATGACCTAAAATGACAGAAACCATGTTTGGGAAAAATTTATTTGATGTGTACTTAGATTTTTTTAGTTTGGCTCATATCCCATCTGCTAACATGGAGGGGGCGGGACTTATGACCTATACTGCAGCCAGCCATCAGGGGGCGACGGAGACATTTTGGCTTCACTTTTGGGTAGTTATCATGACTTCCATCTTTATATATAGTCAATGTGGTGAACACGATAAACATTTTTCTTGCTAAACTGTAACATATTAACATTTTGTTTGTGTGCATGCTAACATCAGCATTTAGTTCAAACCACCACTTTGCCAAGTCTTCTTTTAACAAGACGTGCATGAAAAATGCACATAATTTGGAACAGATAAGTACATCTGGTTTACTAATCTGAAATCTTCCTATTGTGGTCCACAGCTAAAACTCTGTAGTTCATCTGGAGTCCAGTTTCTAGATGCTATTTCTGCAGGGTGCTGTTGGCCAGTCCTCTTCACTTCAGCAGAATTACTGTGTGCAGCCAACATAACGGGAATACAGGCATCAGTCTGCCGAGAGTCACAACAACAAGACTAACTTTGGAAATGTCTGCTCTTGATGCTGTAACATTAATAAACTCACTAGAGTCCTCATTAATAAATGAAAACATTGATAATTGGCAAAGTAAACAGGATAAAAAGAGGCATGCATATTTATGAAGAAAGAGTGAAACACACCGGGTCGAAGAGCCTGGTGTCGAGGGATTTATGGAAGGATCCCTAACAAGCTTCATCATGAACTCAGGATCAAAGAAGCTGTGAGTCTCAACACAATTACAGCTTGCAAGATTGTTAGTAGGATTTTAAAAATACCTCAACAAAATCTTTATTGTTGAAAAAATAACCACAGCAGTCATGTATATTTATCCCTCTGTGCTGCAAAAAAAATCTTTCATTTGAATGGCTTATTTGTGGCATTTATAAACTCTGCTGCATGTTGAGTTTATGGAGAAATGTTGTTGCGCCAAGAGCTGTGTGGGGGATTCATTAGTCAGTGAGAGTCCTTTTCGTTCTGAGTGGCCGATTAAAGCCAAGAGCCCTGGCATGGTGTGTGTGTGTTAAGATGCCTTGGGGTGCATCACAGCACTAATGTGATTGATGAACGTGTGACAAGGCCTTTAGTGTCTGTGTTTTCAAGAGTTTCTCATAACATTCTTTTACGCCATTCAGCCGAGATAAGTTGACCCGAAGTAAGTGGGGCTACTGTTCTGGCAGTGGATTGATGGAGGGGAGACTCGAATTTGGCTGTCTGTCAATCCCTCAAATATGTCGATGAAGTATAAAGTACTCCTCTCAGTACTTCAGTAGATATCCTGTCTCCGTTAAAAGGCCCAGTCAGAGGCAACTGGATTTGTTTTATTTGCACTACAAAACAAGATTTGGATGCATTCCTGTTTACTTAACCCTAATTTTTCACTAAGTAGCTTTAAATTCAGAAGAAAAAACATTATCTTCCGCACTGTATGATAATATCACATATTTATTCTGTATCAGTTTCCATAACTTCCATGACTTGAAGCTATATAATGCTCATAAGTGAAATGTTCAAACATTCATCTTTACATCAAATGAAATAGATTTTTTGTGCATATTTTTATTTACACATTTTCACATTGTTCAGGATGAAACAGTGGACATATTTAGAAGCCGTTTAAAATAAAACTCTGGTTTGAAGTTGACTGTGTCATAATGTGCCCACAGACGTTCACACAAGACTAAAACAGAACAAGAAATTACTTTTACATAGTACTAAATATGTATTTCAAGCATTTTACCTTCCTCGTGTATGTTAATGAAGTGGACAAAATATTAGGAACACCAATCAGTATAATGCACCCCAGTACACCACCACCACCGACTATGACCTTGATAATAAAAATAAAGTAGAATTATCATCTTTCCGACAATGTCAACAAAAACTGAAAATGTTGAAGCTTCGTAGAAGTAGAATTTATGGCAGAGCTGTTGTATTGGATTGCATTAGATTGCACAGGTCTACTTAATGAAGTGGCCGGTGAGTGTTTATTAGCTAAGATATCACTGTTCTGAATTGCTGATATGGTGCAGCGTTTCAGAGCTACAGTTCCAGCTGCATGAGCTGAGGCAGGTCAAGGAAGGAAAGAAGAAGATGAAGAGAGAGATGGAAAGGTATTATTCTCTCCAGTCCAGCCAGTTTTCAGCTCATTTGTTTTTTGATTTATATTGAAAAAGAGAAAAATGCTTTTACATCTTTCATACGGAACTGTTTTCTATCTAGATTTGAGCACCGGTACTCATTCTTTATCATATTAACAGCAAGGTAACAATCTTTGGGACTGTGTAAATATGTGTCAATTGGAAACAATTAATTAATCAAAGCTTAAAATAATAACTCAAGTGTAATATTATAGATAGTAATGGTTCAAGTTTGATAAAATGTGAAGGGATGGCACCTTTTCTCACTTTAAAAACACTAACTGGCCTGATAACATGTGCATGGCTATAACTGCTGCACTGCTGAGTGATAATGCCAAATGCCTCTTATTATTTATTACTGTTGGCTGTGTAATTCATGGATCAACATCAGACTTTTAATACCAGTTATGCATATATATTTAACACAAGTCAGAGAGCTGGTGAGTGGAACGAATGCAGCCTGAAAGTAAAAGGTGCCCTTGTGTGACATGACTTGAGTGAACTCCTCACCCTGCAGGAGGAAAATGAAAGTGGAATGCCAGGGAACGCTGGTTTGAGGTTGATGTTGGCATTCGAACCTCTCAACATTTCCATTTCTCTGCAAGATACTATAAGTGTGCTATTGAGGGATTAGTGTGATAAAAGTCAGAGGCCTCAGCGACGCTCAGAGAACCAAACACCCTCTTCTTCACACATCTCTCTCCCCGCCCTACCTGTGTCTTTCTATCCTCTCTCGCTTGTTTTTTATCTGTTTTCTCAAGTTAACTCTACACTCTATTCACCCTGCTCAGGCCTATTTACATCCGCACAAAGAGCAGCCTGACTGAGGCACTGTTTTCCCATGCTCCCTCTCTCTCTGTCTCACCATATCCTGAAGTAGGGGTGCTAGTTGGGTCAGTGCACTGTAATTCTGCTGTGTCATGTAAGCAAATGAGCTTGATAGGCCATTTTTTACGGTATTCTTAGATGTGACAGGGCTGGAGACATGCCACTGAGCTGCCACTTCTTTTTACCAGCATTTTTTGGTGGAAATATTTGGTCCCAAGTAATTAACACTGTGATATGCATGCTGTGTTTCAGTACAAAAATGATTGAGAAAGTATATTTATGATATAGTTAGAATTAGATGTAATACAATCCTGGTTATTTTTAAGCTGATAAACAATGATGCTCCCATGTTTCCTCTGTTTTTTGCTTCCTTTATATTGATACTGTTTCTCGGCAGTGCTATCACCTGACAGAATAAGCTAGTGAGTGATGGCAAGCAATTAAAACTAAGTTCATGACCGAACACACACACTCATAGTGAAGCTCTGTTGTCCTGATTTCTGTCCTCCCTTTTAATATAATATTCAAACTTGTCCTGTCATAACTTAGTTCAGTGGAGTCTCTGCCCTTTCTTTCGGGGCCATGCCAGAAGTAAATTGAGCATGAATTGGAGTCTGAGTTGGGGAATCTTTGGTATGTAAATATTAATACGGTACCTTAAAATCTAACCTAGTTATAGAAAAAACAGATTATACGACGATTCTCTGAAATGTAAACAAAACTGCCTGCGCTCTCTTTTCCAGGTTAGTGGATCCTAGACTGTGTAGTTCCCAGAGAGAGCAGAAAGGCTGTGAAGGACTAAAATAAGTGTTTGGAAATAGTTTGTGCTGTGACATTTGCAAACCATGTAATAATGTGTTTAGTGCTGTAGTCGAGCCTCAGGTTCAGGTCAGTAGTCACTTGCCCCTGGTAATAGTTAGATACAGCTCAGAGATCTTGGCGTATGTGTGTGTGTACCAGATCCTGTTGCATGTCCAACTCCCAGACAGACAGGCTGAAAGATCTCAGGTTGTGCGTGTGTGTGTGTGTGTGTGTGTGTTCCCTTTGACCTCAGCGATCATCCTGTCAGTCACTTGTGGTTACTTTGATGTGAGTTTTTCTCTGATTTGAGGAAGTGCTTCCTTAAAGCTTTTGCCTCGCTAGCAGCAAAGAGTAAGAACGATAATGTCAGCTGACCTGTCTATCCTTTTAGAAGATATCTCAACAACTAATTCCCAGTTTAGAATGAAACTTTGTATAAATATTTACGATCCCAAAAGGATGATTCAACCTCTGACCTCCATCACAACACAAGAAAAATCTAAATCTGGTGCACAGGTTATCATGATATTTACTGAGTACATTCATGCTCCCCAGAGCATGAAACTTTATCATTTTACACACTCCATGAGCTTTCCTATTGTCCCACCCTCAGGGCAAAATGTTCACGTTTCCACTTGAGATGTGTCTTAATCTAATGGGCAGACTGCCATGAAATTTGCTCTTAAGGGGATAAACTCCTTTAATGACCTTTACTGGACCAGCACCACCCAGTCAGTATCCTGTTGATTCTGGCCAGCATTTTTATATTTCATATTGGTGTAATGGACATTTAAACAACATCAGGCTTTGAGGGGTTGGTATGATTTAAATGAAGTTCCTGTGGGATCACTAAACAGTGTCTGAAACCCCCTGCCCCACACCTTTCTGACATCAGAAATGGGGAGCTTTCTGAAACTGACAACTACGCTTTATTTGGCTCTGTCTACAGCAGAGAGAGACAGAATGTGGTAGCAGATGGTGGTCTTTTATGTAATTTTAATAATCTATCACATTTTTATTGTAGATTCATTTACAATTACAATTTTGCACAGGAGTGAAAGGGTAGAAAGCATCTACTCATCAACCCATACGGACCTTTAATGTCAAAGTGAAAGCATATCTCTTAAAAGGATACACCTAAAGCCCCGCTGCTGCAGCCAGTTGGTTTTAGAATTAATCATATGTGTAGTCAAGGGGTTTCAATTGGCTGTAGTATAAATGCACTTACATCTGGAATGTATCAAGAGAGAGAAAAGATAAACAAAAAAAACAAGGAGGTAAAAAGGGAAACACTATGAAAAGATGGGTGTTCAAATGTGACAACATTTCCAGAAGTCATTGTGGTATCATGTTCTACACCTGAGCCACCGTTCTGCCACCAGTCAGATCAGTGTCAAAGAGAGCGCAGAGCGTTTATCTGTTTTGAATACCAGTTAATGTGTTGAAGGTGGACGTCCCCTCCTCTCCTTCACTGATGACCATCTGTGGTCTGGGCCGGTTGCCAGAACAGACAGAGGGAGGGAGGGCAGGTCGACTGCAGCCCGTCAACCTTCATGGTTAGAAACTCAAAACAGATCCCAGCCTTTGAACAACGGCACGCCACATCCCATCTGTCTACTGTACCTGTCAGAGGGAGGCTTGATGTGTCTGTTTGAAATATATGTTGGGACTATGAATGTTTAAAAATATACAGTATTATCCTGATTTAAGATCTTGCAAGATGACCCCAGTCTTGTCTGCAGATCACATGATGGTAGTTTTCTCTGTTTATACTGTAGCAGGTTTTCTGTTATACATACAGAAAAAGGTATAAGTGCAGAGATTTTATACAGTAGATGTGGATAAGCAGCCACAGAAGCCTGGCAGGAAGCTTTGTTATCATCACTCTCCTCAGACAGAAACTGATTGTTATGTCTACAATGAAATCAAAGCCTTTTGTCAGGATACACAATGTCTCTGATATGACTTCCCCTTGAGATAATCTTATCCTATCTGTTTCTGCTCTCTTTCATAAGGGCTGTGTTGGGGGGTTTATTTTGTCTTGTCAGTAAGTGTACCTAATTTTGTCATGCCTTTGAATGCAATCCACTCTTAGTGGGATGAGCTGTGTTTTTGGGGGAAACAGCTGAACTGAGATGTTTATTTCTGTTGAGGGATCACCTGCAGCCTCGGAGCTGCTCAGAGTCTGGCGCTCTTTAAAGCTCGATTATCAGCACTGACACACCAATGGAGATGTGCACATGTGTGTACAGTATGCGTGTGATCCAGACTCGACTAGCGTTATAAATCAAAGCTAAAAATCCCTTTTAACTGGTATGTTTTCCATATATATATACAGGAATATTAAAAGAGCTTCTCTCAATAGAAGAGTTTTCTTTTTACTTTGATGTAGGAATCATTTTATTAACTGATATCACTGAATTCATTTTTTAACTGTTATCTTTGTTGTCTCTAATCATACAAGTTTTGATAATTCAACATTTTCATCTGTTTAACATTAGAAAATAAAAATCACCTATCATGAATCGAGTATACTCTCATGCTTGATAATATCACATGTAATGTGTATTCTGTATATGTTTCTGTATAACTTCATTGATGCTTTTTATATGCTCATACTGATGGAACCTTTCAAACTTTTGCTTTCATAGCTGCATGTTGACATCAAATGGAAAAATTGTAGATTTCGTGTTCATTAGAGCTGAAATGATTAATTGATTAATCAACTAGTAGGATAATTAATCAGTGGCTATTTTGATTATCAATGAATCGTTTTAATGATTCCAGATGATTTATTATTTTTAGTTTGCTGAATCATTTTTTGTGCATTGTTTGCCTTTATTAGATAGTGATAGTAAAGAGATGACAGGAAACAAGAGAGAGAGATGGGCTTTAGAAAATTGTGTTTAATTAACTATTATTTTTCAAAGGTAAATCTCCTCTCCTCTCGTCTCATCTCGTCTCATCTCCTCTCCTCTCTTTTCAGGTTCAGCAGCATATATTTACTATAGTGGACAGAGCACATTCCCCTCTCTAGTGGAGATGACACACTCAGCATGTGAAATTGTTTTCTGAGGGTCAAACACACACTCTTCAGGGGAAAGAATATTGTTCTAGAGGCCCAGCTTTCACAGAGTGCTGCTGTCAGAGGGGGGATGCTTAGCTTTTTTGAGTCTTACTGATTTTGGACTATTATCCAATATGGATGGACTCCAATACTTGCTCTCTACTCTCATCATCAGAGAAGATCGATTTGAGGCCCTGGAGTGCCAGCCTCTCTGATTGATGAACTGTGGAGATGAATACTGGTCAAATTACTAATGAGACATGATTGAGATTCCTGTGAATAAACCCGCTAAGCCTGAATGGGAAAACAGTTTGTGATAGTCTGAACTCCAAAGAATCTGAATCCCACATCTTACCATAGGTAAGTCCTCAGGTAGGGGGATGGGATGCTGTCGAGTGAGTCAGCGTTGTCCGTCCATCGCTAATAGCCAGGAAATGTCTATGTTGGAGAAACTAATTGAATTTCTTTAACAGGAAAACATCCGTCCAGCTCCATTAGCCAGCGATAAACAGCAACCCACAGCAGAGGGAGAAGCAGGTGGGGGAGAATAAGGAATAAGAAATACAAGGAGGGAGGTTTGAGAGAAAAAGGGAAGATGAGAACAGGGTTGATGCAGGTCAATGAGCTAGTTTCAGAGAGAAGTGGTAAATATTTGTTATCCGTGCAGATGATGATTGAAGAAATGCTAGGAGGGAAGTGGAGATGTATCTGGGTAATAAACTCATCAGCAGGCAGCTGTGGTGTTACAGTAATTCACTTAATTCAACTGCGAGGCTACGCATCCGATCAGTTTTCCTGGATGAAGTGTCTTTTGATTCCAGTTAAAACAGTTCTTCCAATTTTTTTTTAAAAAACAATGAATCTTTTTAAGAATTAATTGCAATAGTTTATCTAAATAAAGATTGGTTAGTTTGCAGAGTTTTTTCCAGCAAAACCTTGCCCCACAGTTGGCCAGTACATCAACAATCATATCTGTTGGCCAGTAAGAAACTCCACTGGAGAAGTCTGGGTTTAAGGGTCTTGCTCAAAGGCACCTCAGCAGTGGTAATGAGGGCAATGCAAGTTCTGGCCAAATATGTTTTTCCAATCTGCGAGTTGAACCAGCTTCTCTAATTTTTAGGCCTTACAAAAAAAAATGTTGTAACTCAAGGTTGACTTACTGGCTGTTTCCAGTCTTCCTCCGCTGATGAGACAATGACAAAAGTATGGAACTTGTTATCATGTGAGCAAAGGTTCAAACCTGGATCACGTGATGACAACTGAGCATACTCAATTCACTGTAGAGCTAAGACAGTGAGATGCCATTAAAAGCTCCAGAAAAAGCTAGCAAGTAGACCTTTAGGTGAGATTTATTTGGTCAAACCACTATCTCCAAAATCAAGAATGAACTTTGAAGCTTGTGGTTTCTGGTGTTTCTTTATAAAATACGAGACGAAATGTTTTCTGAGTTCACTTAATGGCAAATTCCAAAAAAGGAACTAAAACTAAAAAAGGTCAATGCAGGACACAGAGGAACCACGTTTACATTCTCTTGAGCAGCACTAGACATGAACTCAGATTAATTTCTGACAACACTTATTATTACCATGAGCGAAGCTTCATCCACCAACACAATGAACAGACGATCAGGAAAGGCTAAATCAAACCTGGCAGCCCCATTACCTCCAGGCTACAGCTGTGGTTGGCATCTCATACATCTACTGAAACCCTGTGATGTAAAGTGTAATTGGGGGTCTGTCCTATAGACTAGTGGGATGCGTCACGTCGGGAGACCTTGGAAGGGGAAAACCATTCGTTCCCCAGAGATGGATCATGAAGAAACAGTGGGGCTACTATACTGCCTGTAAATTGAGCCTTTCTTCCTGTGAGAGGGTGAAATAGTGGAATGCAGCACATTAATGTGGACATGGGTGGGCTTCTCATTCCTGTCATAGCATCTCTCGCTTCCCTCTGACCCACCATGACTTTCTACTCTTCTTTTTTTCCTTCCATGCCTCCTTTGAGTTTGTGTCAACAGGGTGTAGAGGCAGGAGTGATTGCTTCTTCCACATAATTTTGTACAAAATACAGTTCTTGTATCTACAGTATATCAGTTTTGCTCGAGTAATAATACATTACATACATGCCTTGAGTTCTCTTTGAGAACAAGTCAGAACACAAAAGGAAGAAATATATATTTTATATCCTTCTGCATCATATTAAAGTATGAATTCTGTGGTTGGTTTTTTTGTCTAAATAGATAAAGATCTTCTTTGCTTTAAGCCAATCAAATAGTTTAAATTGTTTAAAAGTGCATTTGTATAAAGTACTAATATCACTTTTCTGTGACGGAACAAGAACTACAGACTTGTGTAGGGCTGCAACTAATGATCATTTTCATTACCAATTAATCTACCGATTATTGTCTCAATTAATTGTTTAGACCATGAAATCTCAGGAAATATAGAAAAATGCCCTTTATAATTTAGTCCAAGGTGACCAACAGTCCAAAATCCAACAATATCTGTATAGATGTCACCCATTGGTTTGTGGACTCCCATTCTGAAGCATTGAGTTTGCATTTTGACCGTCACCATCTTGGATTTTTGGAGCCAGAAGTGACCATATTTGGATGAGAGGGTGGAGCTGACCCTTATGCTAGCTGCTAGCTCCTAGCTGCTAGCTTGGTTAGCATGCTGCATTTACAGTATAGGGTTAACTGTGATAATGCATGATTAATGCATTATCAATTTTCGCTGTTGAAAAACAGGCTAGCGAAAAACAGGCTTAAAACCATTAAAACAAAATGTACTTACTGGAAAAACTGAATATCCAACTCTTCAGAGGGTCTTTTAGTACAACCAAACGCTGAGCAAGACTTTTTTAGGTGACTAAAATGTTACAATTAACTTTCATGAGCTGAAATACCCTGAAATTGCAACGGCTACGGCTATGGCTATACTTTGTGAATCTAGGGTTACACCATGGTTAAGTTACCTAACCAACATCGCCGTGACAGTGACTTGCCTGTGACGGCACTCACCTGTCACTCAAAGAGGCCATGCCCTTAATTATGCATAACTTTAAGCATTAATAAAATTTAAACGGGTGAGAAAATTCACCCTCATGAAAGGGAAAATAAGCTATAGAGACCAAACTGTTTTTTGCACCAGGCTGTAAACATGTTTATTTCTGCTGTAAAGTTGAGCATTTTAACATGGGGGTCTATGGGGATTGACTCGCTTTTAGAGCCGGCCTCAAGTGGCCATTCAAGGAACTGCAGTTTTTGGTACCTCAGCATTGGCTTCATTTTTCAGCCCCAGAGGTTGCTGCTTGTGTTTACAGTACTATCCTATATGACAGAGAAAAAGAGCAAATCATCACAATGAAGGAGCTGAAAGCAAAGAATGTTTGCTCGAAAAGTGACTGAAACAATTTAACGGTTATCAATTTTCTCCCAATTGACTAATCATTGCAGCTCTAGACTTGTACATGGACACATCTTGTGTTGCACCTCAGCTTGCTGAACAAGTTCCCAAACAAATAGCTAATTATTCAGTTGTATCACATTAAACAGCTTTCAAACTCTAAACATTGTTCAGTTTACATGTTAAATAATGTGGGTCCTTATTCTTCAGTGCCACTGCTAACAAAACACTGTCTGTCCTCACTGCTTGGTAGCTAGTGAGTAGGAGCATTTGTGACGTAATAATAATATAATAATATATTAAAACTCACTTTGACATTAATTTTGACAGCAAAAATGACTAATTGTGATTTCGTTTTGACTCATAAGAAATGTGAGACTCAGATTCAGATTCACGGTAAGAAAGAGGGAAAATTCGGTTTCTCCAGTTCTCTCTTGGATTATTTTTGCAGAGATTCAGACAGATTGTTTTGGTGCAAATATGAGGCAAAATTTAATGCACTAAAATATGTTGAATATACTCTGCCATTGTCTCTTTCAGCATGGGCTCTTGTGGAGGTGAACATGGAGGACAGAGTGGAGGTTTTCAGGGGAGAAACAGCTCAGATCACCTGCATGTTCACATCGGATGACGGCATCGGCGGAGTTTTCATACAGTGGTTCTATGTGAGTTTACCATCCCTGACACACATGCATGCTCACACACACACACATATATACACACATAGGTATGATATTTCTATGCATGTGACATTTGATATGTTTTGAACTCCAACCTTAAGGTGACAGGTGGTGAGAGGCAGAGGATCTACTATCAGGACAGCACCATGAAGGTCGTAGACCGAGGCACACGATTCACAGATCGGATCAGTGTGAATGGGACCGGAGCCACAGGAGGGGTGGTTTTGACTATCATGGATGTGCAGCTGAAAGATGAACTGGAATTCATCTGTCTCGTCAAAGGTCTAACAGATGGAGTTGCGGAGGGACGGACAAAGCTGAAGGTGTTTGGTAAGATTCAGCCTGACATCGTGTGTGTTTTTTCTACTGGGGAGAAACTGGCACTTTACAATGCTCACATGCTGAGGTACCAAATTTATAATAAACAATAAATGACATGTTTTTGGCATGTTCCAACTTCCTTATACTTTCTCATGGAAAATTCACTCAAGCTTGAGAAATGTAACTTTCATAACATTCTGAATTTAACTTTTTTTATACCTTACAAGTAGTTCTGCAAGAGTGGAACATCCAAACCTTCAGCTTCAACTCTTAACCTTCTTTTTTAAAAAAAAAAAAAAAAACCCTCTTCAAATTCTTCTTACTCCCACAACTGCCACACTTTATATTACTAATGCATCAAAATGTTGCAGACTGGTTAAGACCACATAACTGCAACCTCCGTGGTGCGGACCTTTGATGCATGTCATGCCCCTCTCTCTACCTATGTTACCTGTCTCTGTCTGCACTTTCAGCTATCAGAAACAAAATGTTGACATACTTGTCCTCTCTCACACCCTGTCACATTTTTAAAGAGTAACTGAATAACACCAGGTGGAAAAGATACTCTTTAAGCAATATGATTCATCGTTTTTGAAATTTGGCCTCTAAAGCAACAACAGCACCATTTAACTTTCATTTCAACAGCTTTTACCCCATTACATGTCAACTAGCACTTCACACACACTTAACGGGAATTTTAAATCGCTTTACCACTTATATATCGATTGAGATTTCACCTATTTGCGTCTCTTTCTCTTCATTTCAACCGTTTTCATCCTGCACTCAACTGCAAATTTTAAGCACACATCAATTTCTTGAGAAAATTTTGCCTTTTTCTAGTTCTTGATTAATTTCTTAATTCCTGTGCAGTAATACCCGACCATCCCATCATTGAGGGTGTTCAAGAAGGGATCTTAATCGACCAAGGCAGCCCATCCAAGGTAAACAAGGTTTGAATCATGAACTGAAATCACTGTCAAGCAAAACCTACAACTTACTTATTTGAATTTTCTCTCCTCTCTTACAGATTGCAACCTGCAAGGTCAAAAATGGCTACCCCAAGCCAAACATCACTTGGTACAGAAACAACATGCCACTACAAAGTAATCATGAAGGTGAGACAGACTGACATCAACATCTGCAATGCACTTCTACACCATTTTAGTTTGAGTGTAATGTGGTTTAATGTATTTTTCACCATTTCTTTTACTTTTTATGTCTCTCAGAGGTAATGGTGGTGCTAAGAAGCACTGTTGAATCCAGCGGTTTGTTCTCAGTGGAGAGTGAACTGAGCATCACAGTGAAGAAGGAGGACAAAGATGCTAAGTTCTACTGCGAGGCCACCTACTTTGTTCCCGCAGAAACCAGGATGACTGAGTCTAACTTTACTACTATCACTGTATACTGTGAGTTTCACACATTAAAATAACAGATACAGTATTAAGTGGGCATTTCTTACAGAAATAATGAAATCAGCATATTTCTTCGATTTCTGTGAAAAACGTTAATCCCATCACTACTACAGACTAATAATGATGTGTCCAAGGGACTGATATGACACTTCCTACTTATTGGTTTGCACAAAATAAAACAAAAATACCCTGATGCCCTGATAGACATTTTTCATATAAACATAAACCTTCTACAACTTAAAGTTCAGCTTTGTGGTCTAATCTTGAGTTCCTCTCTCTGTTTCAGACCCCTCCACTGAAGTCAATATGTGGGTGGAGTCACCAAAGGGCAAAATCAAGGAGGGGGACTCAATCGAGCTTCACTGCTATGGCAACGGGAATAAGCCATCCTCAGCCTTTTCTATCAGGCACAAAGAAGTAAGAAAATCAACCCTTTTGGACTCATCATTCAAGCAACAAATGATGTTCAAACTTTTTCTGAGCACTTTAAGGATTTCTTGTTCATATTGGCTTAAAAGTTGACAAAATGTGTGTATATATGTTGATCTGATTACTTTGGTTTTTTGTAGGATGAGATGCAAATGGACTCCAATATGTTGGTGCTGAATAATGTGACTCGTCTAGACAGTGGAGAGTACACGTGTGTCTGTCTGGACACAGACAACTTTGAAGAGATCTCCAAGGCTATGACTTTGTCTGTTAACTGTAAGGAATCTGCATGATAAGTGATCCTGACAAAAAAAAAGACATTTTATCAGCAGTATGACTGCACATGTCCGGCTTGAATTTTCCCCTCATGTCTCTCTCTCTCTCTCTCTCCCTGCTGTGTGTGTAGATCTCGATGCTGCTGTGGTGCTTCCTAAAGATTCTGCTGAGCTGGCCCAAGGAGCGGAACTGATGGCCACCTGCAATGCCCTCTCTTCTCTCGAGACACAAACAGCTTGGTTTAAGGTCACACACATACACACACAAATACAGCACAATTACACAAACAGCAACATTTTTTTTCTCTAAAGTGTTACACCCAAATGAATCAACATGCATTTAGAAAACACTATATTGTTTTGTGTGCCATCAGGTACTGTGTGAAACAGATTTATCCTGGGATCAGACTACACAATATTTGCATCTTTTGAGATGCTTGATGTGTCAGATGTGTCAGAAACATAAATTTGTGCCATAGCTTTGCAGAGACGTGTTAGACTACACTTTTGATCACAGCTTGCTGTCCCTTGACAGCACTAACAGTGAATGCTCACATATGTAAACAGATTTATGAATGAAAGTGAATCTTGATGGTAAAGGTGGGCTTTGTCAGTAGAAATGAAATATATTTTGTTGATTTTGTACTCATGTTGTTTACAGCCATGCAAAGAACAGTCATATGGGTCAACATCATGAAAGATATCACAGACGTTGTCAAACGTGGTAAGAGAAGGCAAAAAAAATTCAGACATGCTGGTTTTTTTGCCTGGATGTTGTGAGGTGCCCCAGATGCTAAAACGAGCGTTGTTTCTGACGGCCAACAACGCTGGGTCGTTATCAGGCTGATATTGTTTCTTCTGATCTCAGTGTCAAGAGTTTTAATTTAAAACCCGCTCATTCATTTAAAGGTGAATCATTTTTAAGGGATGTAAAACAAAGAGGACGGCAGTGAAAAGGAGCAGATTAGAAAGTCTGTAAAAATCATCTTGATTGGATCTTTTTTTTTTTTTTTGGTTGTGGCTTTCCAAAAAGTTTTGAACATGCAATTGGATATTATTGCCTCATTATTGTCTATAATCATAATTAGTCAAAGCTCAATTTTTCACGCAGTTAAATTACATCAAATTTTGTGTTGTAATAGTTTGTACTTTTTTAACTAATTTCAGAAATTTCAGCACAATGTTGTGTATAACTAGCACGCTTCATATCTACATGTGCATGTCCATATGTGTGTTAATTTTGCTTTCTGTGCCCTCGTGTGTGTAGGATGGACAGCAGGTTTCAAAAGGACACACCTTGACCCTGAAGGATGCAACGTTCAATGCTGCAGGGACGTATATGTGTGTGGTGACTGTCCCTGAGATCGATGGAATGGAAACCAGCGGGACGCTTCATGTTTATGTCCAGAGTAAGTCTGATCACAGATACTGTATACTGAATATTACATTTCTTTTCTATAATCACTTATTTTAAAAAAAATCCCAATATAATCCCAATATAAATGTTAATTCTCAGTGTGAGTTTATATGGGTGTTACGTTTACTTTCTGGGAGTTTAGTGGTTATAGTTATAATTATGGCAGAATTTTTCAAGGTCATTATTTCTCTCTGCAGGTCCCCCAGAGATCATAAGGCCGGACAACACGGAGATAGAGGAGAGTTTGGAGAATACAGTCGACCTGAGCTGCCATGTCAGAGGCTTCCCTACTCCAAGTGTTACCTGGACCACCTCTGATGGAAAGGTACAGCAGAGAGAAGCCTCCTGCAACAGAAATGCAGTTTTTTTTTCAGATGTGTACTCACTAGATTAGAGTTTAACCTCTTCAGTCCTACAGATTAAAGGTCTCAAAGTCACAGAGGTTTGATGCAACTTACAGAGTATATGATCCCCACTGTTCAACAACTGCATACAAATGTTGAAAATATATATGAATATATCTTGAAAATCAGGTGAATTTTCTTTCTGTGTTTCTGCATTTAAAAGAAATTCTTGATTGGTGCTATTAGCTGCCACTCAATGGTCGTTTTTGATGCATTTCTTGCAAATGATACATGTAGGGCTACAACGATTTGCGAATGAATTGATTAATTGGCAACTATTTTGATAATCGAATAATCATTTTAGTTATTTTCAAAGCAAATATGTCAAACATTTGCTGGTTGCAGCTTCTCAAATGTGACAATATGAAGCTTTTTTGTGTCATACAGGATAGTAAACTGAATATCTTTGGGTTTTGGACTTTTGGATTTGAAGAAGTCACCTTGGGCTTTAAGATATCACAACTGGCATTTTCAATATTTTCGGACATTTTTATAGACAAAATGAGTCATTGATTAATGAAGAAAATAATAAGCAGTTAAATGATAATGAAAACCTGCCCTAGAATGATGAATCTTTCACAGTCTATCACAGTATTTGTCAGAGTTGCACTCTTCAAATCAGACGTGTGCATAAGAAAAGGGAAATCTCCTTTGCTCATGGTTCTACTTTTCTCTTTGTCTCTCTGCGTCTATATGCCAGGTCCTCAAGACGGTGTCCCAACAAGAGACCAAAGAGGGCGTCCTCATCAGTATGGTCAATTTCAAGGTGACCTCTGACATCACCGCCTTCTGCAATGCCTCCAATGAGTACGGCACTGACTCGGTGGCCTTCAACATCAAAGCCAGTGGGTTCCTGCTTGTGTTTCCTGTGTCTGCTCTTTGTGTCTATATGCGTGTTAATCTCTGTCTGTTGTCCCCCTTTTGTTCCCCCCTTTCCTGTCTGTGTCACCTCTTTGGTTATTTTTACTTCGTCTGAAGGCCTCGAGCTCTGCCATGTTGCTGTAAAGTTGTCGCCTGTGATTCTCCACATTTCAATCAGTGTTGTTGTTGTTGTTTCGGAGATGGGACGCTGTGAAGCTGTGTGGCTGTTATATGTGCACCCCCATCCCCATCTCCCCCCCCCCCAGTGTGTTAACAGGGAGTGTCCTCCCTTCTGTGCCTCTACCTGTTTTCAGCTACACACACCACCACACCAGCCACCACCACCACCACCACTACCACCACCACTACTAGTAGCACTACCACTACCATTTCCTCTACCACAGGTAAGACCACAGTTGCTCTGCACTGCCTCGCACCATTCGGATCAAATCAGCCACAAAAAGTTTATAAAATTACAATATCAGACGAAATCTCTGAACGGTTCTATCTAGTGAAGTAGTGATAGTTATCTGCATGCTCAGTATTAGTTGGTTTACTGTGCTGATTTTCTGTGAGTCAGACAGAAAGAATGAGAGCGAGAACCTAAACAATTACCACAGTGGCATGACTACAAGGTCATTACAGCACTGTTTTGGTTAGTGATTACCCTGAATAAAAACTCTGTGGTATTTATAGTTTTATTATGAGGTCTGTTATTGCTGTGAGGTGTCTTATTGCCTAATTTGTTGGCACAGCTCTTATTTTCCACTTGTGAAATTATTATGTAATTCATTGTCATCTGCTCATATGTGGTTTTTGAATATGAGTTTGGTAAATCGTGTGAACTAGGAAACTCTTAATCCTAGAAAATAAATCAGATGAGAATAAAAACTATTGACATGGTTTACCCTCAGTGGTAAAAGCAAAAAGTAGTGTTCCTGTTAGCATTATGGCATGCAGATATATATACAGCACTTATACACAAGCACACACACACACACACACACACACACACACACACGCATCAGTGTGTGACTTTAGAAAGCAGCTGATGCTTTAAATGCACTCAGAGCGAGTCTCCTGACTCCCATTACGGGTGCTGCCTTGTGTTTTCTCTCTCTCTCCTTCTCCCCACTCTCTTGTACGTCATGCCAGGAAATTTCCAGCCCCTCAGAGGAAAACTGTTCTGGGTTGTTGTTTCTCGCAAAGTGCCGCTTAAATGAGATTAAACAGGGCTGCTTGGCCCTGCTGCTCTGGGAAATGACCGTTGTGCTACTGTGGTCGGCCTATCAGACTAGATGTTTAGCTTTAAATCTCTGATAAGTTCCTCTGAAATTAAACATTTATTGTATTCAGTTTTTGGCCTCTGCTGACGGTCTAAACTGCCTCTGTGTGTGTGTATGTGCGTGTTAGGCCTGCTGATATGAGTCATTTAATACATCCACTGATAATTGTGCTCATGTGGTTTTTCTCAGTCAAAGGAGAAACAGCTAATCCACCAAAGAAAATCAAGAAAGGTTTGTATGATTTGCTGCTGAAGGCTCTCCCTCACCTCTCTACCTCAAAGGCTCCTCCACAGCACCTCCCTCTCTCGCCTCCCAGCATTCATCAGACCCTCCTTCTCTCCTGATGAACAACAAAACATCAAATGATCATTGACTTGTTCATCATCTTCACCTCCTCCTGTGCATGTTGTCATGCTGTCGTATAAGCACACCTCTCCTCCTACACTCCTGAATGACTTTGCACCTTCCTCTCTTTAGGTTGCCAGATTTAGGTCACCTGTATTAAACTAGTGCTGCACTCTGTTTAGACGCATCGTAAAATGCTATCTACCTACACACTGTGGAATGCTGCACAGCCTGCCTGATACGATCCTGTATCCGACATCCTGCCTTATACAGCTCATTCATAATCTAGTTACACTCTTAGTAACCTATGTGGCTGTTTTTGTGTTTCTTCTCCACCAGAGAGCAGTGGTGTTATCATTGCAGTCATCATTATCTGCATCCTGCTGCTGGCCGTCTTGGGGAGCGTGCTCTACTTCCTCTACAAAAAGGGCAAGATCTGTGGCCGATCTGGCAAGCAAGACCTGTAAGTGCAACGAGAGCTGTTTGATGCTGTTCATGTTGAAACGCAAAGATGTGATGTGTCTTAACCCTTTAACACCCAGACAAATATTTGGTGGTCTCAGCAAATGAAACTGCACTGTTTTCTAACTAAATATACTCAGATTAATAGCTGTCAAGGCCTTGGTGACTTTGGTTACCTCACTCAATCAAAGTGGGTATAATATAAATTGACTAATTAATCGGCTGGTTCTCTAAAGCATTGAATTATATTTATCTACAAAGCCATTCAAACAACAAAATTGTTCCCAGGATACATATTTATTAACAGTTTCCAAAGTCTGCACTAAATTAAGTAAAAGAGCTTTTATGCATGCTGCACCTTCTGCAACTTGATCTAAAATTGCAAAATTTGGTTGCCCTTCATGAATTTAAATCACAGCTGCATAATCTGGCTGTTGATTGTTTTAGGGGAAATGTAGAGCCTTTTCCTTGTTAAATAAAGGTTAAAAAAAAGTCATCATATTGAAAGTGAATTTGTTGATTTCAGGATTTTTTCAAAATAAAAAAAAATTGAAAAATCAGAATATCAGATCTATATATGACTTATTTCAGTTAATAAAGTTACTACAATTCAAACATTTTTTTGGCAACTAAAAGTTATTTTAGTTTATATTAAGGTATTCAAGTTAGATCAGGACCATAACTGGCCTTAAATCAGCTGTAAAATGAACATAAACACAGCGACAAAAAAGCTAAATTTTACCTTGTCACAGTCAAAACATCCATTGCAGTGGACATAATAATATACTGTAAATGATAATATAATAATAACATTAGTGGACAACTAAACTTTGATTTAGCCTAATTTCTACATGGGAGAGGAGTAAGAAAAACTTTGAGGAAAAGTTTGATCGGGAAAAAATTCAGGTCTAAAGTGGTTAAAATATGAGAAACTACAAGAAAAAGATCGCTCATCCTTTTGTTTGGTTTTGCAGCACCAAAGAGAAATCCAACAAAGATAACATTGTGGTAGAAATGAAGAGCGACAACACGGAGGAAGCTGTGCTCCTCGGGGTCAATGGAGAAAAACAACCTTAGAACGACCAGGTAGATATCTACTCTGTAACTGCAGGTTGAACTGCCTGTGACCTAAGACAATGCTGTTTTTCTGTTGATCTGATTACACCATTAACGTATTTACACCCCCCCCCCCCCCCCCCCCCCCCCCCCCCCCCCTCTCTCTCTCTCTATCTTTGCCTGTGCTCGTGTTTTAATGTGTGTGTGTGTTTGCCCTCTGGAGTAAAGGGCGGTGAGTACCTGGACCTGCAGAAGTGAGGAGGTGACTGCAGACAGACTGACAGCTGCTCCTGTTCTTCCCTCTCAGACCCGCTGATGCCTTCAACCTTCCACCAGGGCTCCTTATTTTAGAGATATGTCATGAAAAAGCTCAGTTGTCTGTCAGTCAGTCAATATCATGATGGACGACTGAGACTCAAATTGTTCCAAGCTGCAGCCTCTGCTTGCTGTGCTTTACATCCCGGCAATGTTGAAAAGTCATATGAGCTCTCCATGACATAACTCTACTAATTAATCTTCCACCTTCAAAGAACTGTCCTTAGATTGTACTTCTCATTATCATGAGCCTTGTGTACTGCTGATCATCTGTAGAACCATATTTAGAGCACAACGTTGAGCAGGGACTGTTTTTATACCTGACTAAGCATCACCTCAAGCAATCACTGTAGAGCAGCCTGAAACAGCTTTTTATCAACTGTACATATTATAATCTATGTATATATTTCTTTATTTAAAATAACATGATAGAAAAAAAAATCAACCAAAAATAAATGACCAGATAGTGTTTTATTTTGTCCTGGTGCTCTTTATAAAGAGCAAGGAGAGCGTAGGTAGTTTAAGCCATCTTGTTTTTTTGTTTTTTTTAAAATATTTTTGTCCATGTTTCCTGTTTTGCTGAAGTCTGTACACTGAAATTTTTCGGGGATACACCGATACTTCCCTCTGCAGCCAGTTCCAGCCTTGTCCTGCACCGACCTTTTGCCTTTTAGCTCAAACTTGTGGGTCATTTAATCACACAGCATTCACATTTTTTTTTTTTTCTCTCTCTCTCTCTACAGCTAACACTATCATCTTTACGCTCCCCAGTTTGTGTATATTAAAGAAGATATTTTTGCAAGACGGGTGAATAATCTGTTCAGGATTTGACATAGAAGGGTTACCTTTTAGTTCTCATATGTTTATGTTTTTTTTCCGTCTCAGTTTAGTTTTGATATTTTTTGTGTGTGTTTGAGTTCAAGCATTGCCAACAGTAAAAAATTATACAGATGCCTTAGAAATTATATTCAAAGCTATACAGAAATATCAGCAAACTCCACATTTTGTACTGTTGATTATGAACAATAGTTATATTTAATGTTCAGTGCACTGATTTCTTTGTGGTTGTTCTTCATGCAGTTGTGTTGTTGCGTTTCTAATGTGAAACTGTTTTTTTTTTTGTTGTTGGTTTAATGTAATTGTTTGTGGATGAACTGTTGTTCTGCAGCCAATTTTCTTTCTTTCTTTTTTTTTTTAAGGAGGATGAGGGTAGAACAGATTATTGGTCCATGGTAGATATGGTTCACGGCATGAAGTCGCCCTCCTTATAAGGCAAAGACACATTTCTGTTTAATGCATTAATTCATGTGTTGAGTTGATATTTATTTGAAATAATCTGTTGGATCCTAGAGAGACTCAGAGTCGCCCTCAGACATGATGCCTTATATTGACGCCCACTCCTCACATTACATATAAATGATTGTCATGTCGATTTGTGACATGTAGACATGACTAAGGAGGGGAATGACTGTGACTCCACATATGCAAATGAAGTTTGAAGACAATCAACAATCAAGCTGCTCTGTGCAGCTGTTTCACTTACCCAACAAACCTTCTGTTAGTCTGTTTTTTTTCTGTTTTTGAGAACTACATCCGTTAAATGCTTTTGGATTTTTGAAATCTATAAAAATGCCTTTTAATGCCTTGGAGTTGTAAAATGTTAAATCACTGATGACATTCGAACCAATTCATTGTACCAACAAATTCATTGTTTGTAGTTTTTGAAAATTATACCAAATAAACATTGACTGTTAAATGAAAAAATTTACATTGTTTCTATTAAGAAATGTATGTACAGTGAGCCTCAAATGAGTGATCTCTACTGACAAAACTTTGTGCAAAAGCTCAGGCAGTGAAAAACACTTTGCTTGTCCAGATTCAGCATTTTGCTTTAAATTTTGTCATTAACAGAACAAATACGTGATCTTATCTGTGCCCTTATTAGTGTCTTGCTCCTCCATAAAATACATGCTATATCCATGCGTTTGTTCACTGTTTCTTGTACAGAGCTTATTAGGTTTCATAAGAGTTTTAAAATGGCTCAGATATGATGATTTGATTTGTTTGACGGGCTGTTCAATCTGATTTTGGTTTTTAATGCAGTAACCAAATGCATTACTGGACCTTCAGGACTATCAGCTACAAGAAATAGATCGAAAATGGCCCTGAAGTATTGAACCTGTCTGCAGTTCTGACCACTTGGTTTGGTTCTCATTTGTTTCCTAAATACATGCTGTATTGCATTATTAAGCACATTTTGCTGCATCATTTTCAAAACCCTGAGAGTTTTTTCAGTCCTCCACCTTCAATCCTGCTTCCAGAGTCACTTCTAGTCCTGTTCAGCTTCTCGTCTCTCCTTGTTCAGTCGTTGCTGGGTTCAGCTGAGCTGCCAACAACGGTGCCACAACTCATCACTTCTATCAGCTCAGCACTTGACTGCTTGCATGACTTCAAAACCACAATGAGATAAAGCTCCTTTGAAACTCCTGCAATCCAAACTACCTTAGCATGGAAGTATTCACAGCATAATATACGTACTATTAAAAGTACATGTACTGTGTTTGATGTTTCTTTTTAAATTTACATGATTAATGCTTTAAAGTCAATGCATTTTTTTTAAATACAGTACATTAAAAGTCTCAGTACTTAAATGTTGCACAGCAAACATAAGAAATGTGTCACTGTAATTTATTATTATAGTGAATATGTGAGTTCACTGTTGAGTAGGTTGTGCAAATTATTAAATATTACTAAATGGCTTCAGTACACCAATCTAAAAAATATGCATTGAAATAATTTGATTTTTACTGTTAGGAGACATATTGCACTCTTCAATAAGTTTATAAAAGTGTTGCTTTGTAACTCACTGTACATTTTATATCTGTAAGTGTAATGGCATCTGCATGTCAAACATCTTGGAACATATTTGTAGAAAAGAGAGACACATGATGGCTTTTACTTATCATTTTATTAACAGCACTGTGCATACTTCCAAAGTGATATGAGCTTTAAAAACCATCAAAAAGTTAATGAATGCCTTTTACTGATGAGAAGCAACACAGCTACATGGAACAATGGCTCCCTCTTCTGGCAGAAAGTTGAAGTACCCCTGACACGGAGGCAGGGGTAACAGGGCTGGTGCGCTTCAGGCACCTCCGAGACTGAGCACTGATCTGAGATTTGGTTCATCTTTCAAGTAAAGAAAGATGGAACGAAAGGAAGCTGAGGCCTTTCACAGATCAGTGCTCGTACTTATAGATGAAGCTGACACGGCTGACAAGGCAGAGAGGACAGACTAATACAAGCAATACTGCACAATCTTGCCTTCAGAGATCAACAGGTACACGATTGATACCTTACACACTCTCTTCAAAAAACAAAGGCCTTATTCTAAACATGGTGAAGATCTCTAAACATATGGCACTGCTCACAGAATTATTCACATAAGTAAACAAAACCTTTGGAACAAAATACATGTACAGGAATGCAAAATAAAACAAAAACAGCCTTTTTTTTCTTTTATATCACTAACTATACAATTTGCTTTCCTTTAGAGTGACAGTATCAAAGCACAAATTGGTATACTGTGTGAAAAACAAATAAAGGTAAATAATACACAACAATGACGTGCTGTCCTCGAAACATTAACAAAACATTGGTACAGTAATGAGGATTGGGGACGTCCCCTGTCCATTACCCATCATTCAAGAAGTTTCTCAAGGCAACTAGGAACAGAAAAAAAAAAAGAACTAGAGGATGGCCAGACAGCGTGGAGATAGCGTCCAGTCAACAGACAGCATTACCCAGTATAAGCTAAAGCTAATTAGCTATTGACATGACTCACACCCTCCCCCAAAAAAAAACAAACAAACAAACAAAAACATTCTTCATATGCTGGGAGAGGTTCTGGTCAATGTACCTAAAAGCTCCTTGCATTTATTTATCTGTTCATTCATAGTACCTGGAAATGAAGCTGCTGTCTCTAGTCCTGCAAACAAAGGAAATAAAATGTAAAATGTGCAAGTTATAATGTGACAAAAAAGTAATAGGCTACTGGTGTGACTTCATTAAGCGGATACTTTAGGCTACATGTCACCTGGATGAGCAGACGGCAGGTGAACTGCTGTCTATGCCAATAAAGAGTCTTCTCCGGTTTTGGACAGCCAGGGTGAACGCCACTTGTTAAGATAAACATTATTCCTGAGTTAGTTCTTACAGTTGGCCCAAATACTGATTTTAATGTAGACTTGGGGGTGGGCCAGCAAACCCATGAGCCTACTTTTTTTTTTTTTTTTTTTTTTTTTTAAAGCCTCAGCAATCACTCCTTTTCAGTGGGGCGATTGCCCGAGGAGGAAGGAAGCGGATGTCAAAGTGAAGCCTGAATCTATGACAAAATGCATTTTGTTTGCTTTATTATAGAGTCGACCTGCAGAGAATCAGAGAGGAGAAAAAAGGTTTTAAACACTGAAGAGTCGACAGCTTGAGAGGGCTGCAGGCTCACAAGCCGCTTGTACTTTCAAGTATGCTACATTACGGACTGGAGAAACACGGGTGATACTGTCACTTTAAAGAACACGGTTAAACACAATATTCACAAATATACATTTAAGGCTTAATTGTTTAGCACTAACAATAGTAGCAGCAGTGAAGCACTTCTGAATTAATTATAATAACAATATTTATGATCATATTACAATAATATATTACCAAAGTAAATCAATGACAATTTTTTTTTTGTTGTTGTTGTTTCATAACACTGGACTGAGCTGGAGACAGAAACCTGAACCAGCCAGCCAATGACCAAGACAAAACGAAAACGTTTCAGCCGCCACGGATCACAGAACACTAGCCTGTCTGGTACTGCAGGGTCGTCAACATTAGTACGTCCTCTAATTATCTCACTGCCAGGCTCAACAGCTACACTAGGCCCCGCCATGAGTTAGAGCAGTAGTCTGAGTATACTGACTGTAATTCCACATTCATGTTGTACAGGAACAGGGGTTCATTTAAGAGCAGGTCACACACACACGCCCGCACACACACACGCACACTCTGCCAGATAACAGTCCAGACCTGAAACCATCGTCATGCTACTTTGAAAAATACAACACGACAAAACAAGCATGTTTCTCTAAAATAAAAAAAAAAAAAAAAAGTACCAAAGAAATGTTGTTAATCAAAGGCCATAACAGACTGAATTCGTAATGAAAAAGCTCCGCTGCATGTCTTCTAAGCTGCTGCTGACTGAAAGATCCTGGTGAGGAAGACTCCCCTGACTCCTTCCTCTTCCTCACAGATACTTCTCCACACTCACATGCCTCAGTCCGACAGAATCTGGTCCCTGTCTACCCATATCGCTTGTACCAACAGCGACCCTCAAAGCTGAAATCATTTTCACATACTGTATATGCACGTACTGTATATATTACACACATTTAATATACATTTACTCATATATTAAATTTTCATATAGACATACATTTTTAGTTTTATTTGTGAGGTGTTGGTTACATTTTCAGCAAGAGGCTTCAAAATGAAAGATAAGAATCTGTCTTCCCAGGATTCCTACGAAAGTCTTACACCATGCGGCGTCCTGTCATTGTTCCACACGCGTTCAGTCAGTCCCGTGGAGATGTTCTTGAAAAGGAAGAGGCCTGCTGGAGCAGTTTAAAAGAAGGCCAGACACTGTTGAAAGCGCATGGAGTGCAGGGCGCAGAGTCCCAGAGATGCTGTGAGCTCGCTGGAGTAACAGCCAGTTAAAAAATCCACAGGGGCGTAGGGCGTCAGCCAGCACCGGAGGTAGTGCTGCAGGCGATGGGCTTTGGGCTGGGCTGTGCCAACCTTAACCCGACCAGGCTGGGCCAAGCAAGGGCGAGAGAGCAAACATGAAAGAGGGCGCAGGAAGTGTGCTATGTAAGGATATGCGCAGTGGAGGGAATAGAGACAAACTCGCGCAGGATATTTTTAGCCATTTCAATATTGTTCTGTGCAATCATCAGTGCTTTCTGGATGTCCTGGTAAGAGTATCCCTGACTCATGAGGTGCTCGATCTCACTACTTATTTGAGGGTTGGCTTCTCCTCCTGTTGCTCCGCTGCTGGGAAGGGCAGGGACGGGCGGGACAGGGCTGGGCCGACGCTCCGAGTTGATTCGTCTGGGCAGAGGCTTTGGGGGTCTCTCTGGTGCTTCCCCCGGCTCTGAGAAAGCTGAAGAAATGAGGCGGAGAGTGAGTGTACATGTCTTTTGAGCAAAAAGGTCTTGAACAC
This sequence comes from Thunnus maccoyii, assembly GCF_910596095.1. NCBI lineage: Eukaryota > Metazoa > Chordata > Actinopteri > Scombriformes > Scombridae > Thunnus > Thunnus maccoyii. The sequence continues at coordinate 17,946,255 of NC_056538.1, forward strand.
GCTTTACTTTGAAGTTTTGGTTAAATCTCAAACAACATAAATTCATTTAAAATATCCTCAAAAAAATACAACTGAGAAGCAGATATTGGTCAATTCTAAAGATGTTTACCTTCCTGGAAATCATTTAGATCTAGTTAGAAATTAATTTTGATCACTATAATTACGCACCAGTTTGACCTTTCCACTGCAGCGACCTTTAATGAAGCACTCAAAAAAGAGCCCAATTATGATCTGAGAGCTTGTCAGCTTCTCTGAGAGTTACTTAATTGGTCCTCTCATACAAAGATTTTGGTCTTTAATGAAACACTCAGACACCCCACAATCATATGCGGTAAATGTCAGCTCACTACAGAAACGAGGCACACTCTGAGAGACGAAAGGTTGTCTCATAAAGGTCGTCTTTTGCCACCAAAAAGCTTCAGGTATTAGCAACCTCGACCAAGAAACCACCTGTCGTCATTACTCCATCACGCTTGTCAAGCTCTCCGCCAAAATCCTCTAACGAAACAGCCCAAAGTTAAATGCGGTGCTCCATGATCCTTTACTCCTGCAACTGCTTTACTACCTTCTTTTACTGAATGTCAGAGGTTTACTAAGGCCATTAATGATGCACTGTATAAATTTTTACACCCAAGTAATTTTAAGAAACAGACCTTATTTTTCACCCTTGCCAACCAGATACTGTACAATATATGCAACTACTAATTTAAAATTTGAACTTTTAAAGGTCAAGTCTCTTAATAAAAGCCCATGTAATGGTCAGTTCACCCCAATCACCCAAAAAGTTATTTCCCACTTAACCAAATGGTATTTAGCCATTAAGATTACTTTATTTATTTCAATTTTCCTGACAGCCAGAGGCGGCGTTTTAGCACCAGATATCCTCATCTAGCTTAGGTTGATATATTAAACTAAAAAAAGTCACCTGTGACCTTGGATTGATGTAGGTCAAATGTCACAAAGATTAAATAGTTTGTTACCATAGTTAATTACTATTATATAAAAATTACCCCGTTATTTGTGTTTTTTTAAACAATACTTTCACGGTTAAATTGCTTGAGCTTTACTCTGAAATGCTAAACAATAGGATGCTCAACAACATGACAAGTTGTGTATTTATCAAAACCATCATGCAGTTATTTAGTGATGACCAACCGCTAAATCTATACTCAGTAACTGCAGTTACTTCTAGTGATTCTATCAAAAAAGTTGTATCTTGTATTAAAAAAAAGTCCTGGCTCCAACTGAAGTAAACTTACATGCTGCAGCTCCAGCGTCCGAATCTAAAGAAAGGCGGCTGAAAGCGGCTGTGGAGGATGAGCTTGATGATGATGAAGATGAGGAAGAAGACCCTCCCAGTTCTGAAAGGGTCCGTCGCGCGGGGGGCATTGGCAGTCGGGGTTTCGGGAAGTCGTAGCCATTTTCCTCTTCTTCCCTGTCCTCTGCTGGGTGGTCTCTGGGACCGTTGGTCATTGACAGAGGGGGCAACTCTGAATAGTCTGGGAAGGATGGAAGACAGTATATTAGCACGTACAGCAGTTTCTGAGGAAAGACATTCAGCATATTCCTGCTTTCATTCATATAAACAGATAATTATATCCCAAAACAGCTTCAGATGACTCACAACTGTAACCAAAAATATAATTTACATTCATGCCAACACTGCTTAGGTGTTTTTACAGAAGGTGGAGATCTTGTTTTGGAGTAAAACTAATATTCAGAAGATTAAGACTGACTGGTTAGAGCGAGGGTTGTTCCCCAGGCAGCTAATTTTAATGATAAAATAACACAGATAAATAAATCTTTTTAGGGAGGTAAATAGTAAGCTCTGCTTCGAGGTGCAGTAGTGTAGAGGTTTAAAACTGTCCCACCTGAACTCAGCACGTACAAAGATTGGTGAATCAAAATACCTGAATCTCTGGCTTGATGTGACCTGGTCTGTTGTTGTATGTTGTACATGGCTTCATACATTTGAGGTCCATCCTCTAGTTCAGCCAGTGCCATCCTACAACAGGAAACAAGAATGATAAAGTGGCAGTAACAGAAACAGCCGTAAGAGTCTTTTCATCTCTGTGTGCTGCAGTATGTGGATTCATTGAGTGGTGTGAATACCTTGAGGTGAGTGTGGAGGCTTGGGCCTGTGTCTGGAGTGCTGATAGAGACTGAGGCTGTGAGGGCCTCAGGATTGGTGGGGACTCTCCTACAGGTGGCGCTGTGATGGGCGGCAGGACAGGGCGAGAGGAGGGGACCATGTACTCTGACTCCTCCTCACTGTCACGTGCCTCCTCTCCTGTCACTGACCTCAAAGCTGAAGATGGTCTGAGAACAAACAGCCCAAGAATATTCATAGTTTGTTTTCAGTATGTTTTGAGAGGAAACAAGCTTCCTAAAATGTATAAGATGGTCTTTGTGTGTGTTTTTACCACATTGTGATCAGCAATTGAGCAAAAATTATGCCAATCTTTAAGTGCCAGTACAAAGTACCTGCTTGCCAGTGAATAGATGGCGTTGGCTGAGGCTGAGGGCTTGACTTTGGGGTTGTCATAATCTTGACTAGCTACTGCAGCAAAATTCTGGAAAAGGAAGCAGAAGCTGAAATCTCAGAAACTTAAAAAGGTGATGAATGTTTTTGCAGTCAAAATCTAGAAACAAATCACATTAACATGTACACAGTAATGTAATTGTAATGCTATTAAGGCAACAAGGACAATAATGAATACACCTTAATTTAATTTCCTTACTGGGAGTGTGATCAAACTGTGGCTGTGTGTGAGTGAGTGCTGTAAAAACCAACACTTGCTCTAAACCACATATCATATACAGTATGCTGGATTATTAAAGGATGGTGCCACATGTGTCTTTTCCTTTGTCTTACTTTGACAGTTACTACTAACTTCAATGCTGTGTGCTTGAAACTGTAGCCAATGAAAGCATATGAAATCAAATGATAGTTTGGTGTGTGTGGTGTTTTGTGGTTCCTCTGACCAGCTGATGGTCCAGACTGAGGGAGCTGTTGTTCTTGTGCGAGTCCAAGCGTGTGTCCAGAGCCGAGGGCAGCGCCAAGGGGAGGGAGTGTCGGTTGGAGAGTTCCCTGACACCTGCCCGAATGTCCCCACCCAGACTGGACACTTGAGTGGATGAGGAAGATGAAGAGGAGGATGAGGAAGATGAGGTGGGGGCCTTGGGAACAGGCCGGGAGTTCCAGTCAGCCATTGGCCGGTTTGGGGGTGCTGGAGGCAGTTTATCTCGAGGGGGCTCCCCGGGAGTGCAGGGTAAGGGCCGCCTTTGCAGCCGTCCATCGGGACCCGTCCCGGCTGTGTGGGGACGGTCTGGAGGAGGAGGAGGGGGGAGATCCCTCAACGCTGGGGGGAGGGGGAGAGGCTTGTCTTTGTGATGAGATGCTGCCTAGAGGGGAGAAACAGAGATGGAGGGAGCTCATTTAGACTACAAACAATATTGATGTTAAATCAGAGAAAACACTGAGCTCTTTTTTTCTGTGTTGGAAATAATCAATTTAGCAACAAGACCAATGTTTCTGCATTTGTCATCATAATCAACATTATACATACGTTAGAGAATAACACCTAAGAAATATGTTGTTTCTTAGCTGCAGCTTCCTATTTACAGTTTCCATTTATCTACATTTAAGGAGAAATGTGGTAATATGATTGTGAGAGTGAGTGGAAATGCACTCAAAATATAGTTAAGAATAAAATACACTGTAATTTTAACACCTTACTTGTATAAAAGGTGACAGTAGGAGTAAGCATAATCTGATAATGGAGCTGGGATACAGGAAAATATCTCTCTCTTATAAGAATAGTTAGATATTTTGGGAAATATAATTATTTAAAGAGCTTGGTGAGAAGACTGATGCCACTCTCATATCTGTACACTAAATATGAAGCTACAGTCAGTTAGCTTAGCTCTGTAGAAAGACTGGAACAGGGGGAAACAACCAACTTGGCTCTGTCAAAGGGTACAAAATCTGTCTACCAGCACCTTTAACGTTCACTAATTAACTCTCTCTCTATATATATATCATATCTTGTTTATTTAATCTGCGCAGAAACTGAAGTGTAAAAGCAGCAATTCACTGCGGGGGATAATGTGCTGGACTATTTCTCATCTTATCTTCTTAACATATTTCAGTATATTTGATTAGTATGCCTAATGGTAGGGTAAAGAGCAACCAAATTCTGGGACAACACTAAATTAGCTTTAATGTTAAAACAAACATAAGAAGCACGTGACACATCCATCCAGACATAAACTGTTTTGTGACTATGAACCACTGAAAACCTCCATTACCTTTTTATCTTTATGGAGTATTATCAGTAACTGAATGCTTTAGCTTATGTAAATAAGAGAAATGGTCTGAGACGGAGCAGTATTAAAAAAAATCCCTCAGTTACCTTAGTGCTGACTCCGGGGCTGGAGGCACCAGGGGGGTTGGAAGGTCTGTGTGGTAGCAGGTCTAGTCTGGGCGGCACAGGAGGAAGAGAGGACTGAGGAGCCATGGACATGGGTGATGGGGGACGCTCCACCTGGATCACACAGACACACACACACACAACAGCAGAATGTTACATTTGATCAAAAACAAATAAACAACATTTTAACACAAACTTTTCACGATACACATGATTCAGAATTGCTGCTGTCAATTTAACTCCTGTGAAACTACCTAACCACTTTGTTTTTCAATGTAGGACGTACAGTAGTACTTGAATAACAAGGAATACACAGCAGTACAGTTCTCATCTTATTTCACCTTGAATGGTTAAGTCTGAAGTTGTCTCTACCTAGAGCTGGATGACCATATCATGAAATAATAATATTTCTCATAGTATGTGCTGTTACTGTTACAGTAAAGGCTTGTTTTTTTTCTAGATAAATGTATAAATAGAACAAATGCAGTTAAAGTAGACTCACATAACAGTTCTTGGTGTTGTTACAATTTAATTAGCTGATTAGAGGAACTTGCTCTGTGGAGAAAATTGGCCAAATTGTCCAATTTTGGACAGTTTAAGGTCCCAGTATTTCCACATGTTGACAATATCTTTGTGGTACAACTGCCACACTGCACAGTTAAAACCATTACTTTACTTTTAATACTTTACAATGTATGACATTTCAGTATGAGCCAAGAACTGTGCCTTTAACTTCTACATCACAGCTCATACTAGAGCTGTATTTTACTTAGCTTTTCCAAAAAAAAAAAAAAAGACATCCAAGACTCATTTTGTTTCAACATGAAACAAACACAAATCAACACAAAATATTTATGAAGTACAGCAAAGTACATTTAACGAAATAGTGAAAGATGAGAAAGAGGCCAGGTCAGCACTCAAAGCCAAAGAAATTCTAGGGACCACATCAAAGTGTGTGTGATCTCAGGTATTCACCTACTCTATACGCAGACTAATGCACAGAGTCTCTCAGAGGTGCATAAAAGATGGAGGATAGGAGAATTCCCCACATATCAAATACTGAGAGGCACAAAAAAATGCTGCTACCTTGGCACCATGGAAGATGGAGATGAAAGACTTTAGATATGAGCAGTGAGCTTGAAGCTCACTATAAGTGAAAAGGGCAGGCAGGGAGCGTTTCATCTGTAGAAAGATGGGTCTCTCAGAAAAACAGAGAAGAGAAGAGAAGAGAAGAGGACAGTGGGAACCCATGAGGAGCACCCAGGGCGTCAAACCAAACTCAGCATTTTATCAATGGAAAATACAGCCCACCCAGTGTCATGACTGGAAACTTTCAGCTAAAAAGAAACTTTTCAACTAAAGTAACTTTTGTCTCAATTAAGTCAAGGTCTTTCCACAATTTTACCTTTGTACAGGCAAGTTTGCTCATCATGAGGTGGGGGTCTTCAAGTCTGTCGTCATCATCATCGTCATAGCTGGGTGATGGAGCACCCTCAGCCCCGAACATGCCCCTGCAGGAACCCCCACTGTTGTCCTTGGGGTCAAAGGGATCCACGACGATGGGTTCTGTACCCTTAATCTCACAGCGACAGAACGGACATCCCGTTCCCTGACCCTCGGACTCCTGCAGATGTAATAGAGCGCAGAGATAAAAAGGAGGTTATGTGCTTTTATATGTCATCTTATGTCTCCAGAGAAGAACAGTTCAACAGTCATTTCCTCTCGACAGGTATGAGTTTTGACACTTAACTTCAAGCAAACCAACCCACACAAACCCGTTCCATCCACCCACTCTCATACCTGCCAAGCAGTGAGACAGGAGGTACACATGAGATGACCACAGGGCTCAATCTTCACATCCTTGTCATTCTCAGCGCAGATCTTACACAGCTGGAAAGTGGAGCCCATCTCACAGTACAGCTCGTATTGCTCCTGAGGGGAGGAAATGAGACGACAATGAGCTTTCAGTGCCTGAACATGGTAATATCATACGGTACACTAACACCTGAGATCATTCTGAAAGAGGCTATGACGCTCTGAAACTAAGGTTCATGTTAAAATGCGGAGGCGTATTTTTCATTTTAATCTTGTGCTAAAACAGATTGAGCGTGTTCATAAGCAACTTCACAAGTGTAAAAAAAAAAAAAGGTTTGTGAGCATGACAAAATAAAGAGATTGGTTAAAATACATGGGTGAATACAACGGTGAAAATAGAAAGGTGTCACAATTTCCTGTGAACTGTCTTTGTCATTTAAGGTGTTATGTCCTTTGTTGTGATAACAGAAAGCAATAGTGAAGGACAGAGGGGGTTTCCAATGATGCTTTACAGTTGAGGAAGAACACTTTGCCTGTGAAAACGACCATTTATCGTTAACTTTTTTTTTTTTTACACTTCGCTTGAAGCCATGTCTATTAAAACCAAAATATCCTGTTAAAAACTTAAGTATTTACCCATTACAAAGTCCTACTAGTGCAGTTTATTCTGCACTGTGGACATTTTTTAAACATAATGCAAAAATAATTTCATCCAGTTTATTAGTATTTTGCTTATCAGACAGATACATCAGGCAGAAAACATCAAGTGTTATTTGTTTAAATATTTTGGTTAGTTGGCTACTTAACCTTGCCAAACTCAATTTCTGTGTGTTTTTATCACATCTTCTACTTCTACTTCCTTTTGGTCATGCATTATAGCATCACTTTTTTCCCCAACAGAGATCTCTACTGGGCTGCATGTCGACTGAAAAAAATCATTTGACCTTTAGAATAAAATACCAAGGGGTTGCAAGAATGTACAAGATATTAAAGACTGAGGATGCAGTTTGAGAAGTAGACTGCTCTGACCTGTGTGACTTTGATGTGGTCTTGAGGTGAAGGCTCACATAGTCCTGTCAGGTCAGGGTTCTGCGTCCGGCCGTCAGGGAATAAATAGCTGTGGATGCAGAGGTGCATAAATTTAGATGCTACACACACAGAGGCGTATTACACCCCTCCTCTCAGAGTATCCTTGAGTGTTTGGACAGGCATTTTCATCTAAAAGTTATCATCATCATTATTAGTTGGTATGATTATACTGCATGTATACCTAACAGGCAGCAGTAATGAAAACATCTGTTCAACCCAATCATTCAATCTGGCAGCGTGTTTTAATATCACAGAGCTGATGCATGTACAGCACGTGATTATTTTACAAATGGGTCAGATGCTATAATTACCATGTGATAAATGCTTTGTAGATGCAGGCGATATACCGTGTAGGCTTTCCCAGTTTAAATCGGCATTTAATTACAAGTTGGGACAAGCCAGCCATAGCTTTCATTAAAACAAAGGAATCAAAATTGGCATAAGATGATGAGTTTTACGCCAGCTAGCTAAACCACTGACTGAGCTGCATTAGAAACCAACAGTTCTATTCTGGTTATGATAACAGTGGAATGATGGGAGCAAGCAATATGATATGGCTGGACTGGTTTAGAGCTGAAAGGCAGATTCAATCATGGGATGCAAAACAGAACGGCATAGTTTACATAGAGATGCATGCTCTGTGGGACTTGGAAAGAAAAGTAAAGGAGAAGTAACAGGCAAAAGAGAAGCCCTGCAAATGACAGGAAGCTTGACTTACAGATCATCTATTAAAATTGCATAAAATGAAGACCAAGAACCAGCCACAGAGACACAGAACAGCAGATCAGAGGGCCAGAATAAACCTCCCAGTGACATGAAAATGACAGATAAAAGGGTGCCAAACAAAATGCTACTGGACTTACAATCCTTCCCTGAAGCCATCTATGAGGGCTTGGAAGAGGGGTTTATTGTGGGGAATGGTCTGGAGTATGTTTCCATCCGCTGTCACGTAGCCGATGGCCCACTGGCCCAGCCGTGTGCAACTCAGTCGGAAGATGTAACTGAGGAGAGATACATGAAAAAAAAGACACGGTGAATTTGTGTCAAAGGGTCACACTGTGTTATAATGAAAAGAAGTGATCAAATAGTCGGTGCCTACAAATTGTGCACAATAAGAAATGCATTCTTTTTGTAATTTTGCAAGCATCCTCTCATTCATTCAAATAAGTCCAAATACCACTATGTATGCAGAATTATGCATGAAAATATCTTTTTGACATTCATGAGCTTAAAATAATAAAAAAATATGAATAACACTGCGTAGCACTGGTCTTTGAAACCAGTCATTGTCAAGTCAAATTTTTTTTAAAGACATAACAGATACAAAAATGTTTACTTAAAATGCGATACAAAACATAATGCATATCTAATATACGTATAAGATACAACAACTACACAGAAATACAGAAAACATATGATCTGAATGGGAATATAATAAAGCAAAAAAAAAAAAAAGTATTAGACAAGCTGTACATTACAACTCATCATTGCTAGTATACATAAAAGCTGTAGGATAAATAACCAACGTCAAGCAAATGTAAGGTGTGGTGCCTAACGGACAAGTTGTGCTGCAGCCTGGGTGAGCGTGGTTTCATCACTAGTTGGAGGGCAAGAGTGGACTGACCACCTGACCGGAGTCAGGTTAACTGGCCTGGAAGAGCTTAAAGTACAGCTGCTCATGGACACGAGACAGACAGAGTGAGAGCCAGCTCAAGAAAGACACGCGGCTACTCTCCAGTAGTTCGCCTTTTAAGGCCCGCTTGTTTCTATGTACAAGTTGAGGAGTTGATACATTTGTATTAGGAAATGACTAGTTATGAATCAGCTGCGGGGGCGTCACCTACGCAGAGGCCTGTCTTTGTTAGTACTTTAACTGCAGAATTCAGGGCAAGCTGGGGACGACTGATATCTGATGTAGGTAGGCCAGATAGATATTAATCCATCCTACAAGATACAAGCATGTGCTAGGATTCCCTCATTAGTCATTGACAGTACATTATTGAGTTTTGCGACACTGAACAAGTGAAAAAAAGAAATCTTGGCAGAAGACTGCTATACCAATAACACCAGCCGTAATATGACAATAAACTGTAATTTATAGCGTTGAAATGCTGCACTCACATTGACCAACAACTGCTAGGATGTCAACGTCGCCCTATGCAGGCCAGGCTGAAGAAGTGACATCAGCTTTCAGTGTACAATCAGGCCATTGATGCTAGGTACCAGTGCCAAGCTGCCCTGGGTCCTTCACACACAAGCCCACACACACACACCATAGCATAACTGGTACGTAAAACTGGAAGCAATTTTAACTTGTGCACTGCCTCTCATTGTATTGATGCAAAGCAAAACCATGATAATTTGCATTTCTTTGTGTGTGTTTGTGTGCAGAATAAAAGCACCAGTCACTGAGGTACCAACAATGGTTTTATTTGACTATGCACATCTCACACACACAGACACACGTCATCACCGGAGCAGAGACAGAAATAGGTCCTGAGAGCTACAGTATACCTGTTGCCCATGGAAACACCTGAGCATTGTTCTTGTTAAATTGATAAAGTAAAGTGATGCTAAAATTGACCAAATGTGCTAATAGAAGTTGACTATGGACAAAAAAACCCCCAAAAAACATTCATAGTAGGTCAACTGGAGGTTACTGAGAGGTCACAGTCACTTCTGAGAAATGTGCAGTTATTCCCACATTGCTGCATTCACACCAAGACGCAAGTGTCACCAAATAAGACCATATCTTGTGTTTAGACAGAAGGTTGATTTAGATTGCCTTATAACATGTTTGAGTGTTCCTGTCTCTTTATGTCTCACCTGCCAGGCTTGTGAATGAACTTCTGTAGCCGTGCTTTGACCTCATCGTAGGTGAGGAAGGCCATGTACCCCGGGTGAGTAACTGCCAAGCTGTTCCAGTTCCGCAGCAGGGACGACCAAGGCTACACACACACATACACACACACACACACACACACACACAAGAGAAAGAGAGAGTGACTCATATGATGTGTGAGTGAATGGACATTGCAATAACAGCATGAGCAGAGTAATGGAGAAATATACTTCATTGCGGATGACGCTAAAACAACTGTTTACTGAACATCAGTGTGATTTACAATGTCCATTTCAGCCTGGGTCAAGCAATGTAAAAAGGTATTTTAAGCAGAATTTGCAACAAGTAAAACAGCATGCAACTCATTTGGCACCATCTGGAGCCGCAGAACGAGGAAGGTTAAACGGACACTAGCAAACAGCTTCCCATATAGGAGGCCGGCAAAAGTTAACTTCACAGGTGTTTATGTTGCTTTCTTTAAAGACTACTTGACCCAAAATCAAGTGAAGCCACCCAAACAATAAAAAGGTAAAAATGTGAGGACTTCAGCGAACTTATACTACTCTACAGCTCACTGAGTGTGGTAGTGAGTAGGTGGTTCCGCAATTGCTCTCAGCAGTCTGCCTGGTGTGTGAAAGGAAGTAGAATTAACACATGCAACACTTAACATGAGCTGCAAAAGTCGTGGCCATGGTTGACGCTGTACAACGTTTTGTATGTACAAACACATTTATCAAGCTAAATAACAAGAAAGGGACTGTCCAGTCCTCCAGCAGTTTCTCCGTATTTGCCCAAAATAAAATCTGATGGTGGTTATTTATACTTTTTGCACAAAGGAAGTGGCAAGTTGAAATGGTCTTGAAAGTGCTAGATATGGTATATCTTATCTCTGTTGTAATGAACTGTGATGATAAACTGCCTGGGTTGATAGTTGTGTTTTGAGTGTAGTTTACTAACTTATGGTAATGTCATATCTATTAACTGTACATTTATTGCCAGTTATTGCCATTTGGAGATTTTACACTTGATCATCTCTGTTTACACTTAACTGAACAAAGCAAGTAAACTTTCCACTAAATATTAGTTTATAATCACCACCACATCATTTAGCTTAAACATAGTGCATAAAATGAGATATTTGAAAGACTCTTCATAGTAATAAAAAAATGTAAAAAACACCCAACATATCACTAGAGTCTGCTGCATATCAAGGACAGAGCTCAAAATGGCCACAGGCTCACTTCCTCTTCAAGTTTGAAGACATTTAGGGGAGGCTTTTTCTGTATGAGGGAGTGTCATAGGAAATGTCTGCATTCTGTTTAGGCTTCATTAAGTCTGTCACTGCACTGCACACAAATAGCCACGGCTAATGTCACTGAGGGCATAAACAACACACACTATCGCATACAAGAGGTTTTAGATTATGTAAATTAGTTTAGCTTATATGTGAGATGGTATAAAAAAGGGAGAGGTTTTCATTTGGTACTGTGTTAATGACAGAACTGATAGTAAATGCTCACACTACTTAGTACAGATAAGCTCGGAAGATGATGCCTGATAAACTTGCCCTCTGTCCTCCCCGTTCTCTACTCTCTCTTTCTTTTTATCTGCCCTTTTTTTCTCTTGCAATGTCATTCTATGCTGATAAAATGAGTTGAGCTACAGAAATTCTGTGTAGCACCTGCGCCACATAAATATACACCAAAATAGTCCAAAAACTAATAGGCTGTCTGCTGACTTTTCTATATCACTGCAAAATATAGATGGTTGGCTGCATTTAGTTCCTAAGCTCACCACAACTCCCAGCTCATGAGCAGGGTGCTCATAGTGTGGTCTATCAATTACAAAGTTGAGTCAGGGTTTGGCAAAGTAAACCAACTCATAAACTGACGAAAGAACGCTCTACAGCCCCAATGTGCATGCTCAGTTCAGAAAGACTCCTTTCTAAGGAATTATTCCACAAATGTTCAGCCTCGCCTTTTTATTACTAATCAAGTAGTAAGAAAGTACAGCCTTAGGGGAGAACATGTAATGGTGTGCGCCCCTTGAGAAGGAGCTCAGTATAGCTATCTAGCTAGAAAAAAGAAAACAAGTCTGGGCCATATGATGACAGACATCCAATTAAGAGGATAAAATCATTGCCACACATTTCTATCTGTCAAGAGGGAAGAGTTTCAACTTCAGTCCCATCTGACGGCGTGAATAAGTCAGCAGGCGTCTTGCTAACAAGTTGATACAGTTAGCCAAAAAAAGATATGGCAGATTAGTTTAAATTCATTATGTGCTGCTCAAATGAAATCTGTTTCCTACACTAAGACTCCTATGAACTGCTCTCAATCTGTCTTCTCTATTGCTGTCTTCCTTTGCACATCTCTCCTCTCATTAACTCACACTTAAGTGATAACAGAAGGAGAAAGGTACAGAGTGTATGTGTGCGTTCACTACCTGGAATAGCCTGGTGAATATGTCAAACTCAAAGACAGAGATGTAGTCGTTGCAGGTGAGGTCAATGGTGGACTTGAGGGCCATGGCCTCCAGTCCGGAGCTGATGGGATGAAACTCGTGGAGAGACTGACGGAACACCTTCCAAGGCACGATAGTCCTGTAATAAACACAACAAAAACAGATGATGACATCCTCATGAAAAAAATGAAATAGGAATCAAACACCAAAACATCATAAATAATAAGTATTGAATGAAGACTACCTGCATGATTGCTTGCTGCATACTCTATATACAGTAAAGATGCAGTGACAGTCTTGATTATAACTTTGAGTGCATCATGAGCAACTAATTCACCTGCATATAACACACCACAAAAACCTCTAAATACAGATACAACCTGCATTTCCAGTAATGATGCAAAATGATTCAAAAAAGGAAATGCTATTCTGTGAAGACACTTTCAGTACGACCAAATAAAACTTGACTTCTAATCTGATGTGTTCTTTCAAATAACACTTCCCAGATATGCACACAGATCACATTTCATGTGCACTTGGGCAAAAATGTACAAAATACAGAACTGTGCTTTCCCAATATCGTAGGCCACTTCCTGCTGGGGATGTAAGATGTATTAAACAAACAGTTATGTGATAAATGGGGGAACTAATGAATTATCACACAGTATTTGGAAAACCCAGCTGTGAAAATGTGCTTGTATTTCTACATGGCGGGTTTATTTTGGTATGACTACACTTAGGGACTGATTCAACAGATCTTTTCATTCAATTACCTATTGTTTGTCCCAGAGAAGACATATTTATTGTCTGTGACTACTGTGAGTGAAGGAAGAGCAAGGAGACAATTGTTCTCAGTTGTCTCTTGTATATTCTCTCACTGCAGTAACTGCTAATGAATTAAATGAGTGGAATTGAATTTTATTTTGTTGGTGAAGTCTTGTAAGGGACCCCGTGGGGTTTAAGGGTGCCAGTTTGGAACCAGTGGAGTAAAATAATATTCAATGTGTGAAAATATAATAAATAATTAGACTCACTTGTCTCCAAAGGAGCGCCTCCAGAACTCTGCAGCATCCGCCTTAGTGATGCGGAAGTTGTCACCCTGAAACAGACCATTGGGGAAGATGGCCTTCAGCTCAGCCAGCATGTGGCTGAAGATCAACGACAGCTTGGTGAGGTTACGCCTGTGGAAATCAAGAGTTGAAGAGTTGTTAGCCTGTATAACAGCTTCTCAAATGAAACAGAATCCTAGACAAAGTAATATTAGTTTGGTATTGCAGGGCAAAACTGATAATTTATTGTAATTGCATGTACTGATTTCAAACAAATAATACAGTTCAATTCAATTTAATTTTATTTATATAGTGCCAAATCATAACAAAAGTTATCTCAGGACACTTCACAAGACTGTACTCTTTAACAGGATATCCTTTATGAATCACTGATGGGGTGCATTGATCCTGATCAGATTGTAGGTCGTTTTCCTGCCAAGCATTAGTTATTAATTACATACCACAAATAACGGTTAGCTTTTGCAAAAGACGACGAAAAAAAAAGTATTTATCAAACATGCATAGGCAGAAACATATTGTCACCGTCCTGTGAAAACCACATACCACCAAAATGTCAACTTTCCATGAGCTCAGAAAAACAGTCCTGTTTTCTGTTTGTTGCTTTGTACTAATTCATTTTTTAAAATTTTTTCAGCCAAAGAAGTGGGCCGATTTTCTCCTCAACCCATAAAGGAACACTTAATCCTTTAGTTTATTTGAAAAATTCAATATTACTAAATTTGGAGACTCACAGTTTTCACTGGACAACAACATAGAGCTGTTTGAAGAGGATTGTTGATTATTTCTTTATGAATAATGAATAATGATCCAAGTTGTCATTTACTGTCATAAGCTTGCTGATGCAGGTTAAGTGACACCACAATGAGTCATTGCTGCACTGGTTAGTTCACATATTGATAAAGAAAAAAACAATTTTTTTTAAAGTACTTTTTTGATCAAGAACGTAGTGAAATAGTAAAAATATGTAAATTTTGCAGGTTTTAAATATTTGATTCAAATGTGCATCAAACATGCAGTTTCTTCAGTCAACCATAAAGAGTATACTGGTAAAGATTTTTTCTTTTTTGTTTGGTAACCCATCTGTGGCAATGCAAAAAAGACAGTGATGCGATTTGGCTGACTAAATTATGCAAATATCAACTTTCTAAAAATTCTGGTATGCAAACTGCATTAGATTCTTTTTATGTATTTGGATTTGTTACTTTCACTTTTGCTTTTAAAACCATATAAAAATGGAGCAGAGGTGACAGTGAGATCCCAAGACCTCCGAAATAGAAATAAACCAACATTTTACCCAATAATGTGTCAATAACGAGTGTTAATAAAGATAATTGAAGCTTAATGTGCAGCAGCAGAACATCACCAAATGGAAATGTTAGAAGTTAAAGTGGAACCTCAACATCTCTCATTTTGTGCATGCTCACTGACTACCTCTTCTCTCATTTGTTTGTTAGCTTGTTTCTTCATTTCCTACTACAGGGAAATGACACCACCGCCATCGAGCTGTCAGGGTTGATGACACTGTGTGACATGGCTTTATACTGCTAAGCTATTTGCAGCTTGGGGAAGACGTTCAAGCTTTGTCTGCGTGTACAACAACAACCTGCCAAAAGTTTATTCTGTATGTGTTGAGCTAATCATGACAATTTAAGGCAAGTGTCCGACTGTCAACTAGCCTGTAGTCCAAACCAAAACGTAGCTGTTTGCAGTCACATGCCACATCAGGAAATGGAAGACTGAACTGTGATCACCTTAAATTGAAGCGTCCTTGTCATATATATCTATTGTTGGGCAAAAAGTGGTGGGGGAGGGAATAGGGGGGCGTATATGTCATTGGCCTTCTTGAGTTTTCTAAATGTGTGAAGGCATAGAGCTTAGCCTTGATGTAGAGAATGGAGTTTCATACACGTACAACTTCCCAGACAAAAAAAACACGTGACAAGCTTAACAGTAGCATTAAATTTGTTTTTCCACAAGGCAAACTCAGTGACTCTTCAGTTTAGTTCTGACACATGAGGAGATAACGCTTAGCCTCACCTCTTAAAAGCAACATGATATTCAAATGTAGACTGTTCACTTTCATAAGAATAACAGGCTAGTTTCTAAAATATACCGCAAAACGAAAGACATTTTATTCAAGGTTGGGTTTCTACTTGGTGTTTTCTCCCTCTGAGAATTGTCCTTAGCTGCTTCCACTATACAGAAGTAGTCACTGGTCCAGGGAGACAACACACCAGTGTTCACAGACACACACACACACTAACACAGAATGATTTAAATGAAGATGCTGGGCGACTTGGTATATAACTTCAATTTTATTTGCAAAAGGCTGGTCGATGGGCAAAGACGAAGACAGCACTGAAGTGTAGGAGAGCAAAAAAAAAAGAAGACAGAAAAAGGAAGATAGGAAGGCAAAAGTGAGAGGAGAAGGGACAAAGAAAGGAGACCGGGAGATGAGAGAAGGAAATCGCACAATGTCACCATACCACTGCACCCCATGACAGCATTAGAAGTGTTATGCTGAGAAAGCCATGATTTACGAGGCAGCACAGAGGGAGATTGTGCTTGGCTGTCGGGCAGGGTGAATTGACATGCACGAGAGAGACAGCAATGAAAGCGTGGCTACACTGCAGCTGCCCCACACTACACTACGTACCCTATGAGAGGAGAGAGGGGGGTAGCGGAAAGAGTGAATGGGGAAGGAGGACAGTGACTGAAGATGGAGGAATAAGATTAGTGTACGTTGAGACCCTGCCAAAAGACACCAGTGCTTGTTAGTATGATAGTCTACCTCAGAGGGAGCAGGCAAGAATCTGTAGGAGAAAATGCAACGCTTGCAAACTGTGATAAAGCCTTATATTTGTACGCTCTTAGCAGTAAATGATCCCCAAACAGTGAACAATCTTGTAGCTAGATGTCTAATCTTTTGAACTGCTCTGCCCACTTAAAATCTACAGCGAAGACTTGAAGCCAGATGTAGTGACTGCATGTCCTTGAAGTCAGGGCTACCCCCCATCAGTGTGGAAAATGAGACCTTCAACTACTCCAGGCATTTCCCTGAAGAGATCATGCAGCTGTAGTCGTGAACGCCTTCCCTTTCCAGTGTCATCTCAGGAAACTGAGGCGTTTGTGACACTGTTATTCTGCGTTTTCTTCTGCAGCTATCATCTCAGCGGGAGGTCCTCCTCTTTCTTCTGCTTTGTGGCCCTACTGGCCTAGAGAGAGTCTCATCAATTCTCCTGTCATCCTCTCTCTACACTGTGCTTTTATCTAAGTTACAACAGCCCCCCTCCTGCTCTGCTTTCATCTACAACGTAATCATATGAAGACAGTTATCTTCTCTCTCAAGTTTATGCGTAGAGTTAATCTCCTCCTCACTCCCAGCTTTCATTTCCACATCTAGGTTGCTGTACCGTCTCATGAATCCACTTATCCACTCCCCTCATCTCCGAACTTGAAACATTCATGGAGGCTACTTGAGACTTCAAGCTTATAAATTCCTCTCTTCAAACCCACCATTTAATTTCATTTCTAATTCACCAGCAAATGCTAATGATATGTTTGAAGATTCTCACTTGGGGCCACAATTTTGATGGGCACACTGTGCTCTGTAATGTTGTGATCTCACAAGGATAAAGATGGGCTGGATTTCACATGAATTCAACAGACCAAAAGGCAATCGATTCAGGGCTGTCTTAAGTTTTTTATGGCTAATGTTTAGTATGCTGTAGCTCTGTGAACTGGAGCTACAAGCTACCAATCTCACCCATTTAAGCCAATCCCAATGTGATCTAAAAAGTGTTTTGTTCACAAATGAAAAATGTGCACTTATTCCCAGTTTTATGACTGCATTAATGTACCGACACAAGTGCAAAGAGGGGATGTAGTGCATATGAGCAGCAGGGCCATCCTGATTAAAAAAGCAATAATGCAAATTGTTTAGCTGCTATGTAGCTAGCTATGCAATGTCAACAACATGAAAAGAAAGCCTTTCTGTCTACCCAGTGCTTCCAGCTATATTTTTAGCCTGTTCTTTAGGAATGGCAATGTCTGTCTGTGGGTCCACCACTTTGGTTCAGACTAAAATAACTCAACAACATCTGGATGGATTATCAGTATATATATTTAAGTTCCCTACATAATGAATTTTAATGACTTTGGTGATCCTTTGATTTTTCTTCTAGTGTCAACAACGGGTCAAAGCTTTCAATTTTTCAATGATATATCTCAACATCTACTTGATGGATTGGCACAAAATATTATACAGACATTGATGGTTCCCAGACTATGAATGCTGTCCTGTTGTTACTGAAATATCTGATGAACTATTGGATGGATTGATATGAAATTTGGTGGTCCCCAGAGGATCAATTATTATAACTCTGATCCCCTGACCTTTCATCTTGCACCATCTGGTCAAAATACTTTGGTTTATGACTAAATACCTGCAAAACTAATGACATTCCCATCAGCCTCAGCTGTGCTTTGTGTTTAGTGCTAATTAGCAAACATTAGAATGCTATCACACTAAATTAAGATTGTGAATATGCTAAACATTGAAATGCTAGCATTGTCATTGTGAGCATGCTGATGTGTGCCAGTACACCCTCAGAGAGCCGCTAGTGTGGTTGTTTACTGGCTTCATCTGGCATATTGAAAATGATAAAACACAAAACTCCATAGACATGCAGAGTTGGATGATAATACTTTGTGATTTGGTCTCTACAAGTGGCCTTTGCATATTACACAATGCCATTTGATTCAGTGTGTATATCAAAATTATTCAAATGCTTTAAAGCCTGGAATAATGAGAGGCATTTCTTAACTAGTCATTTGGATCCCTTTGATAAAACTATGGAGTATGCTGTTAGAGCCGTTGACAGGGGTCATAATAGTCAAAATAGTCTGACATTGGCAGGTCTGGGCTATCACACATGCTGTTACGGCAAACACTCTCTCATTCACTGTCATTGATTCTCTCTGTCTCACTCAGAAACAGAGCGAATAAGGGAAAGAAAATTAAAGTTGTGAACCCAAACACTGCTGTGACTGGCATCAAGCTCACAGGGTGGCACAGCTGTCTCTGGCATAAGAAAATGCACAGTGTGTCCCTGTTTCCTTTCGTCTTTATTACAGAAAGATAGAAAGATAGGCAGGCTGAATATTACTATGAAAATCTTAGTAAGATACAGGTTTAAATCTAATCGCATACATAGCTGAACAAGCTGATATCTGTTTAAGCATCTCTCTCTGTCCCTCTACATCCTACAATACCAGCTCTGTAGTTGGTGTGTGCATTGGGAAGCAGCCAGTGCTCCAATAGCCTACCCCTACAACTGTTGCTGCTATTTAAGCTGCTGTGCCAACATGGACAATGCAGAGTCAGGGGGCTACAGCTGAACAGAGAATGGTTTGCTGACCTACACTGGATGGTGATATGTCTACAGTGTTTTCATTTTTCCGTCTCTCACTGTCACTCTTAACCACAACCACAGCAACAAGCCAAACCTTTTTCTGAACACTAGGTTTTTGTCCACCATCCCCCTCATGCTATAGATTGACCTCTGACCCTGCAGCTGGCTGCTCCCTTCCTGTTTCCTGCTGGCTGTGATAAAGTAGCGCAGCTAGCCAGCCAGCACCGCACTGCGCTAATACACCGCAGCACAGCCAGCAAGGGTCAACCTTACAGAATGAGAGTCTGTCTGGATTGGCAGAGTCACAAGTAGCTGTAATATCATCATGCAGCTGTATTATCTTTGTTGCTCAAGGCTAAAAGGGAAACGTAGATCAAACACATAGTGAGCCTTGAAACAAAACTACCAAAAGTTGTTTGCAAAAGTTTATAAGATGAACCAAGCTAGAACAGGGATGTGCTTTGAGACCAGTAAATAGAGCAAGCAAACCCCTGTTCATTAACCTTTTGGTCACAAGGGTCCTTTGGATTACGTTTTTATAAGGAATTGGAGAATTGACGCAATAATTGCAATTTTGATGCAATAACACATTTTTCACACATCTGCTTTATGTCCTTAGAGGAAACATGGACAGCCGCCACCCGTTCAGTCACATTTACACCCTGCCACACCTTGAGACTACAACTATGATGTCTTCAAAAATACATGGACAGTTTAAAATATTGCAGGGAATGTTTTAAGACGAAACATCCACAGTAAACTGACTGGATCAAGAAGCGTGTGACAGGGCGTTTCCTACACTTAACATCAGACTTCCAACACTTCCAGCAGGGTAAACGCCACCTTTTATTGTACTGCTCTGGTCATACTCAAAGTGCTCATGTCTGGCCCGCCATCACAGACTATGATCACAGCTGCTCATGGCTGTAGCACAGTTATCCCAAACATATGGAAATATGGTTATATGATGGATGCATCATCATCATCAGATAAACTATTATTTAATTTCAAAGCAAATTAATTCCACTCATACTTCCACTCAGTTTTAAGAAGTCTTTCAGTGTGGAGGATTGTTTAAAAAAAACTGCAGGGTCAAGACAAAAAAAAGGATACTGCAACACCCCTTCTTGGCTATGCTCAAACCCGCCCTTCTTGGAACCAAAAGTCATGCTTTTTCAATGTCTGTTGGATCCGATTTAGGTTCATTCTTGATATTCTGTTAACAGGGAAGCAAGTGAGTATGTTGCTGCTCCATGCATCTGTTTATATGATGACACATGAAAATGGAAATGGAGGGTCCACTTCTTCAGACCGAGGATAGTTTGTTTTTGGACACAGAGTTTAAGAATGTGTTAAACGCTGCTTATACAAAAATATATACAGAAATTAAAACTAAGTCTGGTTGTACTGAGAAACACAGTGGAGAGTGTGTTTGTAATTCTGGGTCTCCATTTTGCTCTAGTCATCACTTTACAAATTTAACTCTCCGGAACTGGCTTCACTCCAGATCTCCATCAGGAAACAGCCATGACAGCACACAACACACACAACACACACACACACACACACACACACACACACACACACACACACACACACACACACACACACACACACACACACACACACACACACACACACACACTACACTTAAGCAGTGATCCAAACACACTTAACCGCTTCCTAACACAAACTCCTAAATAAAATAAAACTAAATTAAAAAAAATTGAAAAAACAACTGCACAGTGCACACCTCTGCAATATTCAGACCAATTTCGGTATTTTAATTTCATCTCTCTTTCAAAGCGCTTATCACTGTTGTCAATTACACAGGCTTAAGGAGGAGAAAATAAAGATGTAAAAAAAAAACCCCACAGAAAACAGTGCTGTTTTGGCTTAATCCTCTCAATACAGTTGAATAGCCATATCTTAGTGCATATCGGAGCTGATTTATCTCTGTGTGGATAAACAGCAAGTGCTTGTTATATCCTGCGGGGCAGAGAAGCTGGTGGATTGCGTCATGCTAATCACTATAATCTAATAGTGTGAGGACTACATGAGTTGGCTGCTTACTGATACTGCAGCGACATAAATAACCACGATGCTCTGCTATTTGTGTGTGTGCATGATGTGTATGCATATATCTGCACATAGAGCCCAAGGTTCCAAGTGTAGGCAAATGTAATTGAAGCTGAAACACCCGCAGCCTCTGAAGTGTGAACTGTTTCATTCCCAGCACTGATAGCCATTTAGCTGCTAAGCTAACCATACAGGCTACCCTTAACTCTACTCCCTCCTCCATCACAGCTGCCAAGACTCCCTGCTGTGGCAGTACACACAGAAGCAACACTTTATTTTTCTTAATTCATCTCTGTTTGTACAGAGAGATGAGCCAAAAAGGCAACACGTTCACTTTGATTCATATCTAAGAGTGAATGCAGAAGGTAACTGCAGAGGTGTGAAAAAACATTGTGGCTTTCTTTGATATGAGAGTTAAGCTACAGTAAATCGCTTTGAGAATGAGACACTGGCACTCAGTAGCAGTTTGACACTAAAGGATTTGATTCACACTCATTTCTTTTCTGGTCAAGTGCATCAACAGACAACAGAGTTATTTAGGAAAACTGATTGTTTCACTTCTGTGGGAGACACACACAATACCTATGTCTCAAGTTATCAACTTCAACATTTTATTTGGAAAATTTTGATTGGGGTTTTGTCAAAATTCATCCTAGAACACATACAGCAGCCTTAACCACTCATCTATCTCTGGGCACAATCTTGAACCTTTTTCCAACTAGTCAATACAGGACTATCAGCTCAGCATAGCTGTTTCCCATTTAACTATACGATGACATGAAACTGTCCATTTACACATCCAAATTTAGCAGCAACCCATGACTGTATTAATCTGTTTTAAAAAATGAGTGGGAGTATCTAAATCGTTAAACTAACATTAGCCCAGCAGCTACTGATAAAACAGGAATGAATTATTTTCATGCAAACTTTCTCCTGTAATCAGATTGATCTCTCATCATTGTTATGCACCACTGCATTTCCTGATGGCTTCATCCAATACTGCAAACACAGACCTTTCCTGCAATATTATAGCTGTGGTGATAAGATGGGTTTTAAGATAGTCAAAGTAAAGAGCCATGCTCTCAGAGACAGACCTTTGTTTCACATGGATGTCAGGTACATTTACAGAAAATAGGAAGTTGTATTTTAGGATGGGGCTCTCTTGATGAACCAAAATAGAAATGGGTGCAAATGACATTTGCAAATATCAGAGGTACTGTACCGTACAATGATATGTTTTTCTGTGTGCACAAAGGCTTGTCTACATGAATCATTGACAGCACAGAAGCACTTTACTGTAAACAGCTGCAGAATGAATTTCATGCTATGAACTTTTTCATCCAGGTTTGACAGCAAGCAACAGCAAGATGTGACCCGAGCAACAAATAAAATAAACATTAGAAAATGGAGTTATATTCAAAAACACAAATGTCCAGACAGCCAGGTGCTGTGACTAGAAACAGAGACCTGTAACTGTGAAGTGACAGTCGACAAACAGTGCAAAGCACCTGTCCTGATGCACTGAAAGGAAAGCAGATTGCAAAGTGTGCACGTTTCACCACAACTATGCTTCAGATAAAGATGCAAACACAAATCTCTTAACAACTTCACAGTCATGCACAGCACATGTGACTAACGGTTGAAACATTTTAGAACAACTGGTTATTGTCATGATGAGTGAAAAGTCCAAAATCCAAATCATTGTTGGCTCCTCAAGGCACCTGCCACTGAAACCTTTTGCCTTGGATAAGGCCAAAGACCAGCTCTCATCTGCAATAGCTCAGCTGCAGGGAAGGCTGAATGACTAGAAGCTTGAGGAAGTTGTTCCTACCGACTATTGTAATAATATCACTAAAGCATGTCTGGAATGCATTTTTCTATTGTGCAAAGGATTAGAGGAATACGCTGTCAGTAAAGGAAGGTAGGAATGATGGAAGCAAGTAAAGAAGGAGGGGCCAGTGAGGAGTAGGACTAAAAACCATGTGGATTATGTTTGCAGAGTTGCAACTAAAGATTATTTTCATTATCGGTTAGTCTTCCTTATTTGTCTTGAATGTTAAATGATTGATTTAGCAGTTTATTCTATAAATGTTAGAAAATAGTGAAAAAATTCTATCAAAATTTCCAAGAATCCAAGGGGACATCTTCAAATGTCTTGTTTTGTCTGACTAACAGTTCAAAAGACAAAGATATTCAGTTTATAATGATATAAAACTGAGAAAAGAAGCAAATATTAACAATTGAGAAGCTACAACTGGATTTTTGGGAGGCTTTTTAAAAAAAAAAAAAAAAATGACTTAAATATTTTTCTGTTGATAGACTAATCGATTAATTAACTAAGTGTTTCAACTGTACATGTGTTGAGAGGTTAATGCGTACAACATCGTGAAGTAAGGGGCAACTATTTAAAGCACATTAAAAAAAATTGCTGCAAAGCTAAAACATAACTTAACAGGCAATTTCGCCTTTTTCTTAGACACAAAATCAGCCATTCCTTTAACTTCACTTTCTCGCTGGTTTAACAGAGAAAGTGTGTGGCAGTGGATTTTATTAATATTTGCTTGGAACGAGGCTCTATTAGAATACTGCGAAATACCACCATCAAATATTAAAAGTTCACAGAAGTTCAGTACATCATGGTGATTACAATATGAAATGTAAAGATGTTTTAAGGTAGTTGAGATGACAATATCTTACATTACAATTTTTTGTCAAAAAAAACAAAATGGACAAACAAAAAAAAGAAGATAAATTCAAGATTTTGAAATGTTGGCATCACTCAGCTGTAGTGAAGAGTGCTTTATGAGTGCTTTGGAACAAAGCCAACAACCATAATGCCTTTCACCGGCAAAGGATTAGGTGTGTAAAGATAAGATAAGAGACAAATGACCATAAGAGATATACTACTGTACAAATTATATTTATGACACATTATTGTTCTCCAGGTCTGTCACTTTCTGCAGTGCAGACTGTCCCACGGTGCAGTTGCATCACCCTGCAGCCTTTAAACCCACCACTTCCTGTGACCAGCTGGACCTATCGACGGTGGTCAGGATGCAATGGCAGCTTAGCCCAGGAAGACGATCAAACAGACTCTCCCAGAGAGGTCAAAGCAGTATCCGGTTAGATCCATGGAGGAGGGGGGTTAAAGGGCTTCTCTGTGGACACACTGATCAACCTTCTACTGTATTACTCTGCTCAGGAACTGTGGGATGGATAACAGTAAACAAACTGTATATGTTTCAAGAGTAAATGAATACAGACTGGCTACAGACACAGCAGCCATGTTGAAATCAAGAAGATACTCAAGAGTAGGACAGCATGCTCATTTCTCTACACTGAGCAAATTAACCATCTGTTAATAACAAACCTTTTTATCACACAATTTAAACTCACTGGTCACTTTCATAACGCAAAAGTCAAATTGTAACTGCATGCAAACTGCTTCTATTTTGTTTGTTGTAACTTGTACAAATATCATGAACCATGGAACTGCTCTGAAATTAAGCATTTCTCACTTCTCTAGTTGGACTTACAACATCCTCACCTCATTCTCTAGTGAAAAAATCTCACACACTTGGATGAAGAATAAAAAAGAAGTTGATTAAAAGCAACCCATGTTCGTGTGGGGCCTTCGTCAACTCTCAAACCAGAAAATGTCTCAGCTCTGCTGTGTAAAGCAATAAGAGGAAGTGAGTGAAGCAAACAAGGAGGAAGTGCTTACTGCGCTGCTGTGTTGATTTTGACTGAATATAGGCTGTCAGTGTTAATAATTAAGTCTTGCTCAAAGTAGCAAGACTCATTTTCATCCTCACTCTCTTTCTCACCCCTGTATCTATGCCAAGGAATGTAAAAACACTAAATATATGGCACCTCATACCCATAAAACTCAGCTGCTACTAAAGTCAAGACTGGACTGAAAACCAAGCCAAGTTTATACTGTACTACCTCAACTCTACTTCATCTCTAAAGCTAAACAATCTACGTGGTTCGTATGGGAGGTCACTACAGATAAATAGAGGATCTAAATCTCTGTGGAGAGGTCTGTACAGCGTCACAATATAGCATATCCACCCACACTGCATTCAGTGCTCTCAAGCTACACTAAGATCCCTCACTCAGACTTGGAAAAAAGCCATTAAGCTATGTTGGAGTCCTGTTCATTATCACATAGTCAATAACTACAGTGTTTCCCCTATATTCATTCTGCAGTGGCATATCGCCGCTGCAAATATTTCACACAATCATTAACATCAATGGGCTACTAATGATTTTCACTCGCACACTGTGCAAGCACGATAACACCTTACGTTACTGTGGAATTGATTTGAGTCATCCTCCCTCTCCTCATTCTTCAAAAGACATCTACATGAAAGATACTGTTTTAAGAGTAGCGTAGCTCCGTTAAGGAATAGGGCAGTGTGTAATGTGTGTGCGTAGTGAGTGTGTGGTTGAAGGAGCGGCAGAAAAGTGACAGTCAATGCAGGTGGAGCAGAGCAAAATGTTAGCAATAAGTTGTCAATCTGGCAGTACAGTATACAGTATAAATGTACAGTAAAGGCTGAATATATTCTAAATATAGCATACACTTATTTTTTTTATTTTTTTATTTTTTTTTAGGTGGGCCTTTATTTAGGTGGCTAAAATATGTTTTGCTGCTGTCCCCATTCACAGCAGTACATTGCTTAGTTTCTGTGCCAGTACTCCTGTCTGCTTCTCCAAACTATGAGCATGCCATCCCAAATCTACTGAAGGTAATACACTGACTATGGATAAGTATCTCACACAACCCCAATTCAAAAAATATGAACTATCCCTTTAAGGCTGAATGAAAGAACACGGTGAAAGCAGCACGTTATGAAAGTATTCTTTCTGCATTCAGGCGGTGAGATTAGTATTCATCTTTATCCTTACAGTTCAACTTTTCAGTCTAAGCCTTGTGCTGAGCTCAGCTGCCGCCTAACCACATACTAGTCTCTCTAGCGGCTCAATGTCATTGGTTGATTCTATAGCATTCTTAAGTGGGCTGATATCCATTGGTTAGTGTCACTGCCACTGCCTTCTCCACACAGACAATAGCAGTCTTTGTGTGTTACGCCTGGCTACTGTTTGTGTGTGTGCGTTTCCTCTGCTTTAACCAGGAATTTCTTTTTGTACAGCCTCTTCGTGCAATTCAGTGATGATGAAATAGAATTTCACAGGTTAAAATGGCTAAAAATAGCATTATCGGTATGTTAAATACATGGATGGTTGAGATAGAAGCTTCCTCTTCTTTCTGGTTGTCTTTGTGGGGTTCTTCTGCCAGTAAGATTACTGTCATGTTAGCTGAGATAGAACAATCTCACTGAGGAACTGAGCAATGAGATGAGGATGTATCATTTAGGACTGCCTAGATAAGGCTATTACCTATTTTTTTCAAAACAAGACAGCAGCTTAATATATGCTTTAAGAGGCAGTAGGTGGGCTTGACGTGGGAGGACATTCCTTGAACAAAAGACTTCTAGGGTAAGCTTGTAGGTTTGCTCTACAATTTTGGAGAAAGCCACTGAATGTCGAGCAGCATCTCTAAAAAATATGTAAATACATTACAAAACACTGCAATGATATAAGGAAACTGGAGTATCACTGCAACACAAAACATTTACCTGCCTCCACGTCTCCTCTTTAATAGTATTTATCAATGATGTCTTATCTGCCTACCTCCAGGTCACTTTTTCTTCACTGACATTCAGGTCAAACCAGGAAACTCT
Organism: Thunnus maccoyii; assembly: GCF_910596095.1. Classification (NCBI taxonomy): domain Eukaryota; kingdom Metazoa; phylum Chordata; class Actinopteri; order Scombriformes; family Scombridae; genus Thunnus; species Thunnus maccoyii. The sequence continues at coordinate 17,973,210 of NC_056538.1, forward strand.
AAAACCAGCTTTACAGCCTATCTGAATAACCCCTTTAAGGTTCTCTTTCTCTTAACTTAAGTCTATTGGCATTTAGATGTTTTTTTGCAAGCAAAGGCTTAAGGTCCAACTGAAATCACGTTTCATAATCTCTCTTTGCAGTCAAAAATAATGTGTATATTGGATTATTAAAAGAGGGAAATATCAGGAATGCTCCTTTTTGTCACAGCTGGCTGGAGGGGCGTTGACGGTGTCTTGTTTGACTGACATTAGCTGGCAGGCTGCCAGAGTGCCGGTATGGAAAGGAGACAAAGTAAACAAGCTGCTGTAGCTACAAGTCATGGACAAATAGTTTGTCACTAACAAGGAGTTTGAAGAGCAATGACCAAACTAGCATCTAACAGCACTGAAGTGACACTTGCTGGTACGTTAACACGCTGTTTAACGTGCTACAGTTGAGCAGCTAATTAGCAAGCTAACCTGCTAGATGATGTTAGCGGTACACTGCTCCCCGGCAAATGTTTGTTCGTCACTTGTCGAACACATGCCCTTGACAAGACACAATGTGTGACAAGACAGTATTTGTATTTTTAAGTTAGATAAGAACGAGACTTTAGCAGGAAAGCTAATTTGGGTTGTTGTGTAGCCGGCTGCTGTCTGGCTCAGTGTGACCGTCTGCTCTGCTTATGATCGAATGCCATGATTGCTTTATGTAAGATTTGATTTGCTGCATTGAAATAATGTCTCCAGCTATGTAGGCAGATAATGGAGCGTTATTTAATTGAATTAATGCAAAACTAGGACGTATCATCATGAAACCAAAAAATGTAAAATAAAAATTTCTTTAGTTTGATTTTTTCCTCAAAGGAGAACATAGGATGAGTGATTTACAGAGCAGATGGAAATCTGATGATCAGCTGATTTTTTGATGTCTACTCTATTCTGTTCTGACTGGTCACAAGTCAACATTTTTATGTTGACTTGTGTTGCAAATTTAGATAATTAAGACAGATAATTATCATTTACTAAAGCACAAATGACACATCTGGTGATTAAATGGAAATATTTGGTGGGCAATGAAGTGATGGCAGAGTGACAGAAAAAGACTCCATCTTCTCTTCAGTATGTGGTTTTAGTGCTGAGAATCAACTCTCCATTCATGACCAACTTCTGGTCTGTGGGGATGAAGTGAATCACCTCTTGAATCATAACAGTACATGCACTAAAGATATCAGCTTCTTCCTTATACTCACAAAGATTACATTAATATGATCATTTAAATTGAAAATAGCAATTTTGTCCTGTATATCAAAGCAACATGCTTATAGTTCTGCAGCAGTAACAACAATAAAGGAAATGTCAATAGCAAGGAGATTTGCACACCTTAAAAAACCCAACTGTAATACTTCCCATAGGCAATGGTTTCTGTCCACCAATTTCCTCAACTGCCAAAGTGTCATTGTCAAACAGACCAATCCAAAAGCTCCCAAAGACAGCAGCAAGACATAAAGACCCGGAGTGTTTTTAAAAACAGTCTGTGGGTCACTCTTCCAGCAGGAGAAGCAACCACCCAACAGTCAGTTCTTGAGGAAGGCCTTACTGGGATAATATTTGATACTGACACATCTTGAATGAAATGGAAATCTAATGAAAGCAGTTTCACCATTTTATTACCATACTGTATATGATACCTGTCACAAACTATGTCTGAGAGTATTTACCAACAGCATGCAAGGAATCAAAAGGCATCTATAGTGATACAAGCAAGGAGGTAAGGAGAGCTCCATCCAGCAGCTAGTCTGCACCTCTGAGGCCCTGCTAGCCAACACTACAGTATCTTTATGCTGCTAAAAAGCTTGATGTCTCCTGTGGTATCTTTTGTCTTCAAAAAGATGCCTATTCTCATTGCGTATTTTTAACTACAGGACTATCTTATTAATTCAAAACAGGACAACAGCTTTTTCTTGTTACAGATTCCACACTTGTGTGTCTGTTTTCAGAGCAACAGACTACTGAATGTAAAAGGAGAGAAAGAGATAGGCAAGGAGGCATTGTGTTACTTCAAAACAAAAAAAAAAAAACATTACAATAAGACTGCTACATGAAGGGAAAATGTTTAAGGAGATGGTAGAGATAAAGAGGCACAAAAACAGAGTGACAGGCAGGCAGGCAGCTGTAGATTAAGCGCCATTCTGACCACAGTTGCTCACATGCTCAAACCACAACACCTCTCTCCTCTTGTTTTGATACAACTTGAGCTACAACCACCCTGAGGGCTGGGAGTGAGTGCAATTGTTCACTCTGTGCCTGTTTAGTCATAATTATTCAGAATGAACTACTGTATCACAGACTCTTCACACCTCAAATTCACTTGTTTCAGATAAGTTCATTAAAGAAAACCAGAAGAATGGCTCAGCAGTAAGGTTTGAGAACAGAGAAACCAAATGGAGCCAGTTTCACACCAGTCACCTCAAGAATCATATCCATTCAATTATTGTTTGACTAGCTGCCGTATTTTTATTCACTTTTCTCACCTGGGTTGCGAATTCTCTTCGTACATGCGCTCTTTGCCCTCCTTGAACAAGCTGATGGTCTGCTTGGTTTTCTTGGTTAGGTTCTCCATGAAGACCCGGAAGTACTCGTTGTCCCCCAGAGTTTCCATTTTGCCTTCATAGCGGGACAAAATGGTGCGCAGGTGCTGGTAGGTGTCTGGCAGCAGGTCCAGGATGTAAGGGGGGCTGTTCTTCAGGGCCAATTTGGGGTTTTGGCAAAGACGCACCACCTGCAGAAAAGGAGGATGTGAGGGGGAGATGAGATACAGTTAGAGACAAGAAGTGGGTGTGGAAAGGTGAAAGAAGCTAGAGAGAAGATGTGTTAGAAAGAGGAAGGTGTGAGAGAGGTTAAAGAAGAGACAGAGAGGAAGAAAATCTGAGAACTGTCTAAAATGCCACTAAGCATTTTCATTCTATACATCAGTAAGGCATTATTTATATCACACAGACAGAGACTTGCATAATATAGCTCTTTTCTGCATAAGAACACTTATCTTTTGTGCAGAATATTGTCAGTGGGCCCAGATAGAAGACATGCAGAATGGAAAATGCCAACAAAGCTGACTACTGAGAGAAAGGTCCTTAAAAGCCCCGTCAAAGAGTCAAGCTTGGAGCCTTTGGAGTGTGGAAAGTCTACACATTATATAATGCAATACACTGAATATCAGTGATTTCACCACTGTCACATTACTTTCTCTTCTATCTACACATAAAAGGTGACGGTGGAACAGGACAAAGGCATACCAGCTTTCATCCATGCACAGTCTCTGCTCTCTTTGTGAAACTAATAGTCTCAATTTCTTATTCAGTTACCTCGCAGACGTGTTCTTGTAGACATGCACAAGAACGCTGACAGCAGGATTTGTTTGCACCTTATTATGTGACTAGCCTGTCAATATCCATAGGTCATCAATGTCTTATTCTCCACTTCTTCAGCATGTTTAGAGAAGCTGTTCATGTTTACACTTCCTCATTTTAATCAGCGCATACTACACCACCCATCTGCCTAAGAAAACCAAATTCTCTCTCTGTTATGATTGCCTTGCAAGTGTCTGTGATACTGACAATGTTGATATAAGCTTAAACTGCTGTGCCACATCAGGTGGCAAACTTTTCAAGAACAACATACTTCAAAAACTCTAACAGTGAAGCGCCACAGTAACCGAATTGTTACTGTGCATGCCACATAACCTCAACGTCTCTGGTACGATTCAAGCGACCTTTGTTGCATGTCACACCTGTCTCTCTCTCCCCTTGTTTCCTGTCTGCCTCTTCACTGCCCACTTTCCAGTAAAGGCAAATATGCCAAAAAAAAAGGGCACACCCCAGTAGACTACTGGTTAAGACCCATGCCATGTAATTGCAAAAACCACAGTTCACATCCGGCTGCGGACCTTTGTTGCACGTCCCTTCTCTCACCTGTCTCACTGCACTGTGTCTGAGTCACTTTGTTGACCATTACAAGAGACACTGGCAGGCAGCCAGTGATTGGACTCTGTATGGACATGGCTGCTGTCATATTTACCACTGGATTCAAGTCTTAACTTTCTTCTGTGATCGCAGAGGCACAAAATTTGAGCCTGTGCTGATACAGAGCTAGCCTGTCAGCTTCAACAGTGACCGAACAATTGCATGTCAACAACAGGACATGGCTCATTCTTTTGTAGACCAGGCCAAATGATTGTCTACTAATCATGTGTGAGTGTTAGAAAGAAATATGGCAGGAATAGCATTATAAGAATGTCGGTTTGAATTTCCTTGCCTCTTCTTTTGGATGCTATTGGTTTATTTGTAATGGGAATATGAGGCCTCTTAGCTGGGCTTCAATCAGTTTATGATTGCGGTAGGGCTGGGACCACATGGATTTATCAATTATTATTGATAACTTTTTTACACTCAGTTTGGTGGTGTGCTACAATAATAGCATGGTGACATTTATGTTTTACTGTAAAGATAATTTTATGTGTTTCTATGCCAAAACAGAGCTATTTGTTTATTCCTTAACGTATAATGTGGCAGCAGATTTTGCATAATACATTTTATTTAATTCCTTATGTAAAAATGCATTAAGGAGGTCTTTTGTGTTATATTTTGTATTGGAAAATACAAACATAAAAATGACATCCTAAATAAATATTAATATACTGTTTTTAATTTAAAAAATTCTCAATATACCATTATTTTACCATTTATTTTTTATATTCCGACTCCATTATTATCATTTAGAGTATCCCCTTCTCTTCCATGTTTTAGGTATCTGACAAAGGACATCTCATAAATTCAGAACCCAAATAAGCCATGCTTCATATACTGAGCATGTAACATGTTAGCAATATTTGATCTCAGTTTGTAAATGGGCCACTGGGTTCATCATCACTGTATCAAATGCCTTTCAAAGAAGAAGGAGGTCACACTTGACCAATAAGATATTTTAAGCAGTACCAATTTCTCAACATGCAAAAACGTTTTTAGCATGCAGGCCTTTATTGATGTCTGAACGTTGAAGGTCAGCTTCCTATTGACTCTGTGTGTTAGTCAGATCACAGGTGAAATCCTCCAGTGCAATAACATAATGTCCATACCAACTTTGTTAACAGATAAAATATTAAAATCCTTGTGTGCTTTGAACAGACATCAAGGATCACTAAAGCTGGATTACAACAAAATCCAATATGGTTGTTTTAAGCACAAGTCAGTCAATATCAGACTGACCAGATCAAAACTGGAAATGCCCTGGTGAGTTCCACAGTTTCTTTTACTTATTTCTATCTCCAAACTTTGATGCAACTGGTGGAGAAAGCAGAACTAAGAGATACTTTAAGACAACTGGTACATTGTACTGTTCTGTATGTAGCACACACAGTATAGTGCTCATAATTTCTTGTATTTTGTATCCTCTGGGTATTTTATGATGATTTTTCTATATTTCATATGTGGATGAGCTGCAATTTTTCATTAATCTACAACTGAGCAACTGAACTGCAAGCTAATATGCCTTCAGTATCATTACTTACTCTGCCCTCGTACTTTTAACCCTTTTCTAGGACTCCAAATGCAGAAGGTATACTCTGGTTATGTCTGAGACCAGATACGGTTGTTGCCAAAGTTATACCACTAACATTACCAACAACCACACGACACTTGTTCCCATAACTCAGCCAAACACACGTGCATGCATGTACACGTACAAGACCACAAAAACTGAGGGCTCTCATACATACACGTCAATCAAGACTATCTTCTTGAAGTAAAATGCTGACTGCCTTCAAACTGAACTGCATTCCACTCATCGTTTCCCTCTCTTCTTTCTGTCCGAGTCCGCTTAGCTGATTCTACACCTGGCGTAGAGCTGTTGCCTTTTTGTACATCAAGTTCAAGGCGTTTAAAGGTTAACTAGTCTGACAAAAAGTTGACCCTGGTTGAATTCTTGCAAGATCTCAGCTGTAAACAGGCAAATAGTGCTTCCTTGTTTCTGCAGAGCTCAGAGACTGTTCCTGGAAAAAACTGTCTAGCAAATTGAAGAGAAACAACTATTTGTTCACTGCCTAAAAGTTTTCATATGATCCACAATTTCACAATATGGATAATACTTTGACAAGAATGTCTGATGGCAAACTACATTGTGCAATTTAATTATCCATTAATCTTCCTGAAGTTTCAAGACTGCATGAGACCACTTTGAAAGTTCCATTGAAATTGTGTTTGGTATCTACACACTTTTTGTGTCCAATTAAATGGGTTAAAGCTATGTTTCACACACAGCAGTGACCGCCATCTTACTGTTCGTTACTACGCATTTACAAAATTGTTAAGTCACAAAGAGGCATAAAATAGCACACAACAAATGAAAAAAATCATGTGCTACACAAAGGTCAGAACAGATTTTTTGTCAACCAGAAACTAAAACTGGTGTCATTAAATCAAACAGAAATAGATAGAAGGAAAAAGTACCAAAACTGATTGTAATGACTTTTGACCATCACTTCCCCATAAAAATAAAAGTGAAAATTGTGTGATATGACTATGGATGCTTTGGCAAAAGAACATTTTTAAAGAAAATGTCACTAATGTTGACATGTTGATCAAATTGGTGAAGAAATAGTAGTTAAGCTGAAAAATGTGTGTCACTGAACGGTATTACGGCACAAAATTGATACCATTGATATCAAAAGTAGCATATGACTTGAAATCCATTGGTGTCCAACAAATCATAGCCAATATCTGCCTGTATGACTGGTGGTGAAGATTTTCCATGTAAATCATCAGGTTTGATTAATGAATAGCTAAATAGCCTGAAGCCTCTGGCAATGTAACAGCTGAGACAGTACTGAAAGACTTAATGTTTAAACTTTTAATACTTCAAACTTTAATTTCAAAGTTTATATTTGATAATGATAGCTAAACTAAGAAAACATTTGGCCAGTGCATCACAAACATAGTGTGTAACTAAAAAGCTTAAAACGCTAAGATTCGACAATGAATGTTCCTTATACTGAACACTGTCAGAGTAGGTAATGTAGGCTGTGGGTTGATAAAATTTAACTTCGTTCTGTGCAGGAGGCATTTGCAAAGAGAAACTGCATTATTACGCAGCAGGTGTTGGTCTACGGTATATGCTGGGCTGTGGTTTTCCTTTAGACAGCCCCAAACAATATTTCCGCTGCTATTTTAAACAATCTGGTGGAGTAAAAATACTTTTGATTTCATAGCATTTTTCAAAAAAGGTAACATGGTAAGGTAAGGCACTCTTTTTTTTTTCACCTCACTGGTGCTGCCCATCCACTGTTTCACTCAATTGGGGTCATACTGTCAATTATTCTCATACTGTAAACTGCAAAGCTAACCTGACTGTGCAGAGTGGTTTAAGTGGTGTATGGTCATCCTTCACCACATTCAGTGACAACCCAAATAACAGAAAGACAGACTCTAGTATCGCATCTGTTGTCTTATTTGTGTTAGGTATAGTACCTCTTCAAACGTGAATAAAAGTCTAGCCAGGCAACCTACCACAGATGCTAAAGGAGCAAAATAGACTGGAATGTGGTTTCTTAATAATAGCTTTTTAAAAAGCACTCGGTCTCTTCACATCAGCGCTCTAAACTAAGGCCTCAAAGAGGAAGAGCATGACACAAAAGAGTGTCTTGTCTTCCTATTCTCTCTAATATTGCTGTGTGAATCTCACAGGAAACTGGGGGGTCAAACTGCTACAGAGTTTTTCCGAGAAGTGAAGCTGTGAAATTAGTCTCCCCTGTGAAAGAGCATAATTGGCCTAGTTAAATGGGCACACATCCTCTATTTTATCAATGCTTTGTTACAGTTTCTAAGGGGGTTGCTCTCTGACAGACAGTTGACTGTAGACATTTCAGCAACAATGTACAGGAGAGACTGTTTCTCTGCTGGCAGCCTCTGTCATTTCACTACACTTCCATAAATTCAAGCCCTGAATTTATCTCTATCTCATTTGTTATTTGTTTATATTCACGATACATTTAAACGTAGTCAGACAAACCAGATGGTGTGACAACTAGTTAGTTAGCAGAGTGGCACAGCACTGGCAAACAGATGTCCCGGGGCTAACGTTGATGTTAGTTGGGTTTAAAAGTCTCTGTCTTTTAAAGTAATGTGCCTGGCACAAAAGGTGCTAAACATCATATATTGGGTTAGCAAATTAGCTAACGTCGGCTAACTATGTTTTCACCCAGCTGACAAGCTAATGTTAGCAGCGCCTGAACTGCAGCAGGCGAAGATTAGCGAGCTTATCGCTAGTTAGCTGCGGGTAGCTAGCAGTCGCCCTAGCTAACGTAACGGCTGGTTAACGGCTACTTAACGGCTAGTTAATTACGAACCTTGTCCATCAGTTTCCAGCATTTCTCCACCGTCTTTTTGTCCACGGCCCCGGGCTGGTGATGGGAGTGGAGGTGGTGGTGGTGTGGCTGGAAGGCATCCTTCATCATGCCGATGAGCCCCCCGCCTTTCTTCAGGTTCCCTGCCATGTTCGGGCTCGGCTAGGGTCGGCCAGAGCGGCAGACAGGCGAGGCAGGGCCGGGGTCAGGGGCACCGAGCCGCCTCCTGGGAGTTAGCTGGACCGGGAGATGGTGATCCGGCACCCCCCGGCGAGGACAGCGCCCGAGTGGCGGATCCGAGCCAGGGTCCGACGGTGGTGGGGGAGAGGGGGGGGTGGGGGGTTGAGGAAGGGAGGGATGACTATCGGATAAAGGCTCCCATCAGTAAACCTAACATCAGTTTGCCAGATAAATGTCCCGATTGTGGCTAATATAAGCCCCTCACTCACACCCTGTGCAAGCCGCTCCGTGCTGCAGCTAGCCGCGCCGCTCTCTGCAGGGACGCAGGCTAATTAGCAGAGCACCAGACCTGCCTCTGCTCGTCCTCAGCTGGAGGACAATGGCACCGTTTCTTTGCCCTGTGGACTGGAGTGTGTCCTCTTCTCTTGATGTCGTTACCCCTTTTTTTGTCAGCAGCAGCAGCAGCTCTTCTCGCCTGTGCTGTGTCTTGACGGGAAGTTCAGTAGATGTGTGACACTGTGAGCCTTCCTCTGCGGGCTGCGAGGCTGACGACAGAGCGCACTCACCGGGGATTAAGGAGAGGAAGTTGCGCTTTAAAACTGCGAAAGCTTATCGTAGACACACACAGTGGAACAGGGGTGAATAAATAATTGTGGGAATTAAACATTGCCCAGTATTTTTCTGCCCCCCCTCCCCACCCGTGACGTGTATGTGCGGCCCTTTCCTTTCCTGTACGTCCCCTTCCGCCCCCCCCCCAAAACTCAAACTCCACGCCTTCCCTGTGCGCATTCACAAGAATGTAGTCGGCGGGAGCGCGCCTCTGCCTGTACAGCATTCATAAAACGTTGAAGGGATGCTGAACGCAGCCCTGAATTCACCCCTGACAACAAAGGAAGCTTTGACATGTCTCACTAAAAGTAAGGATCCAATTACATGACCTGTGTGCGTGAGCTAAAAAGGCAACAGCGCCCCAGTCAAGTTGTGATTGGCTGTTCTTCAAGTCAATCAACTATCAATCAAACTGGACAGTTAGAGCCATGGCAACTCACTCAGCAACCAGTGCCCAGCAGCAACAAAGACTCATCCCTATATGTAGTTGGACTGGGCCCTCAATGTGTGTGTCTGTGTGTGTGTGTGTGTGGTTATATGTGCAAAGGACTGAGCAGGCAGCAGAACAGCAAGCAAACATGCCTCCAAAGAAAAAAACAAAAAAGACCACAAAGAAGAATACAGAAAAAAGTAACTTTTCTTATGAGATGTGTCTGATTTGATGTTTGTTTATATATTAATTCATGTATTTTTCTACTACTATTCTCCTCTTTTTTGCAGGCAAAAATGAGTTGGACGCAAAGTATAGGCGCAGTATTCTGGATATAGCCATTCTGCAGGATCACATTGGTAAGCAGCGATTTTAAATTCCTCTATGCCATGTAGGCTATGCTTTAATTTATGAAGAGGCATTAGTCACAGACCGAAGTCATTCATATGTACTGTAGTGTTACATCCAGGGTAAAAATATTGTGTCTTATGTTTAAACAATGACCCTTCTATTCAAGTTTAAAGACCGCAAATCATTTATATTACAGTAAGTGTCAAAAATATTGAGAAATATTTCCCTCACAACCATCACACTTTTCTGGAGCTAAGATTAATGTCTTCTTATTGCTTGTTTTGTTCAAACAGCAGTCTAAAACTCAAGGATATTCAGTTTATAAATGATATAGAATAGAGAAAAACAGCAATACCTTACACAAATATGAGTTCATCCAAGGCTGTTGATTAATTTTCTGTGTATTATTAATCAGCTAATAATTTCAATATCATGTTTCATATCATTGTTATCAACATGTCTTCCCTCCAGAAAATCAAAGTACATTTATTTAATGTTGTGATGGGCCTACTGGCACTCTATTTTGTTAGAACATAAACTTAGAGACTAAAGCACATTTCAAAAGGGAAACTTTCTGCTTTTCTAATCTACTAAATTTATCTGAATTATAACTTAATTTTCAGATGAAGATTTTACTCTCAAAACATGCCATGAGCTCATTTGATATGATGCATTGCTGCAATTGAAAGCACCCAGCAGGATATGAAGTAGTTAGCTCTAAAACCATCTGGACTATTACCACTTACATGTTAAAGCATAATTTGATTTTGACTATGAAATGAATAGTTCTCTGGTATTTTACAAAGGGTTATTTCCACTTCTGCTTGAGTATATGATCTGAGTGTCTTTTCTACTTCTGGTATGTCCACTCATGCTTGCGTGTTTGTGTGATTACATCAGCCTTACAGAGAGAGTCAGTAATAAAGGCCCATTCTGACAGAACTGACCTGAGGAGACGCATGAGAGACACGGAGCAGAAGCTGCAGCACGAGAGACAAGACCACAGGGACATCAACTGTGGTACGGTACAGAGAGGGCATGAATCAACAATTAGGCTCTCTTTTAATAGCCAGAGATAAAGCATGGATCCCCACGGGAGAGAGGACAAGGGGCATGTTTGTGAAGGTTAGGCTAATTTTTAAGGAACAAAAAGTCTAATTAGCTGGGCGCCTAAGCTGATTGCTGCATTAGCCTTACAAAGTGAACCAGCAATAAGGGCTAAGTCTAACATTGTTGACATAAATGTTGTTGTAGACCTCAGTCGCCAGTACAAAACCATGCAGGCAGAGCTAACCAGCAAGGTGGAGAGGCTGGAAAAGGAGGTCAGCAAGCTAAAGGAAGAACTTGGTATGAATACATCTAATTATAACGCCTGTACTTAAATGAATGAAGACATAGGAGTGACGGCGTGCCTGTGTGCATTTGTCTGTCTAGCCTTGTGTCAGGAGGAACTGAGGAAAGAGAGAAGACAGCGTGAGCAGTTGGAAAAGGAGAAGGACGCCACCGTAGATGATCTCCAACACAAACTGGACAACATGGACGCAGACTACGAGAAGATCCTGCATGTGAGCTGCAGCACAAGCCATGTCTTTTTTGGTACTTCTACCAGGAGTTGCCAAAGTCAAACATGTTCACATGCTACACATAGAGCTTTAAAGGATAGGTTCAGATAGGATAGGTTTTTCAAGTCTGTCTTAAAACAACAGTCAGGTGCCCAAATGAACACTGAAAGAGGTTTTCCTCACTACTTTGCTGTAATCATTCCTCCTGTTCATACTGGCCATTAAAAAAAAAGAGGCCTCGCAGAGTGAGCACCTATTGCAGGTGATGTTTCTTTCTTCGCTTACACTTCTCATAATAACATAAAAGATTTGTAATGTTGTGTTTTGCAGTGTTTCAGCAAAGCATCTCTCACTCTTAGTCAGTTAGTCCTGAGTCCTTCACATAGAAATCAGTCCACAGGCTGTTACAGACAACAGAGAGAGTTGGGGAAAGTCTAATTTTTTAAGTTATGCTACAACCTGTCCACTCATTGACAATAAAAAAAAACGACCAATGCATGTAAATTGCGTCACAATTCTTAAATATAGAACCTTTAAGACGAAATAGGTGAGGAAAGGGAACAGGATTGACCGTTAACAGGTATAGCCCAATTGGCTAAGCACAGACAGTGTATGCAAATTTTCAGTGGCCAGATCTTCAAAGATAAGTGGTAAAGCCCAGAGCCCTGTTCGAGGGCTTAGTCTGTGATTATGGAGCTTGGATTTTAATATGTAATTATCATTATTTCTCTCTTTCCCAGTATGACACACACAATCTAATTATGTGTCCTCTTCATCGGCTCTCTCCTGAAACTCATCAGAGTTTAAGGGGGAGCAATATCCATTTAGACAGCGTTGATGTATTATTTCAAATTTCAGCTCGCCTCTAAAGTCTCATTTCTGCTAATATCTTTTGTAGGATACTCTCGACAGCTTGACCTCGCAGCTGTCTGCGGCTCGACAGGGATGGGAGGACAAGAGCGTAACCCTTCATCAAAATTACAAGGAACTGCTCGCTGAATTTGGCCTGAATGCACTGGACATCTAAATGACGGGCTCCTTACAAATGAAGGCAGCTGCTTGATGTATCTACACTCAAGTCTGTTCAAACTTATGTTGAATCTGTGTTTGGTCCAATTGAAAGTGATGCCTGTGACAGCATCAATTTGCAACTTAAAATCTAGCATGCCTAACACACTGATGGATGTTGTTATTATAATATTTTTCCATCAGGGCACATAATAGACTCTGTTATCTATCATGTATTCAGTAGTTAAGTGTGTAGCGTCTGTAATGTTGTGTAATGCCCACTAGATGTAGCAAATGACTGTTCTGAGATGTTGGCCTGAATATCCTAGATGCCCAGAAGTTATTAGTGTTCTAGTGTGTATACAGTATTTTATATGTGTAAATACTTTGTTCTTTTTGACACACCATGTTTGTAACTCGAATGAAAGTGTGAGAAATACACCAACAGGAATAAAATTAATGATATTGTTGGGAATTTAAGAGTGTTAAGGCTATTATGATCTCACAGCAGGTATGTATTTTAGCAAAAATGCCAACATAGATACAATTGTCTGAGATTACTTGGAAAATTGCTATGCTGAGTCAGTGGACAAGATGCTAAATGACATAAAGGCAAGAAAGCAGAAGGTGAAACTGGCCACATGAACCACAATGACTAAGTGACAGACATTCCCAACACTGCTACAATCTAATACTGCTAGACTGAAGGGGTTTTCATTCAGCCATGACAAAAAATGGAAATCACAAGAAGGGAAAATCTAAAAAGTAAACAAAAAGTAATGCTCAGTATGAGGTAGACTAACAATAGACAATAACAAGAGAAAGGCAAAATAACAGTTAATGATGCAGGAAATATGATTTAGCTGCCCGGCATCGATAAAACCCGACTTCCCCCTGCAGGGAACCAGATAAACAGATTTTACTTTCAAGGCTGTCATTTGTAGGTCTTTTTCATGGCCCAGTGCATTTTTTTAGCCTCTCATCTATGAGGTAATGAATCATTTACTCAGGGATTAAGATAATTCTGTGCTCTAACGACCAATTAACGCGGGAACTCAAGAGGTCTTTATCTGAAAACCAATATTTTCTCCTCAAATCATAAGAAATTTTTGCCTTCAGACGGTGTTTCTGTTTGTTTAGGGTTTAATGGGGTTGACTGCAGCCACCCCAGTACTCCAGATGAGATAAGCCTTGTACACTTGTTTGAGAGGGAACAAACATTAGTATTAAATGTTACTATACACCTGTATATACCTTATTTTTACAGGTGTACCTTTTTTCTACGACCAGCAATCAAAAAAGATTATACAAAGACAGTTTTGTTCATGGTACACATGATATATGATTCTAATTGAAACCCAGCTAATGTTTGTCTGCTGCCATTGAAGCATTTGCTCAGAGATAGATGATGCTCTATAAAAAAGTTGAGTCATTATGGATAGTGACTGATGTGCAGTTCAATCTTTGGAAGGTCAACAGAGACTTTTGGTGCCAACATTCAACAGAAATGACTTGTGACTGTTTTATGTTTCAAAAAATTTAAAGAAGTCACGTGTCCTTGTGTGGGGCAAAAAAAAGAAGCTTTTACTGGCAGGTGATTGAGTTATTTCCACGCTAAAAGCTGGCCGCTTTATTTTATTCTTGTGAATACCTAACAGAGTGCTGGCTGCTGCACTTCCACTGGAATTTGACTTGGCTGTCTACTCCATCTGCTGCTCTCTGGGTAATGATGCAACTAGATGGCCTCCAGCTGATGAATCAAGATGCCCACACTGTGATTTCCCATGGAGGCAGGTGCATGAGAAAGAGATCACATTCAAATACACCCACGCATGCACACTCTAACCCACCCACCCGCACACACACACACACACACACATACACACACATACACACACAGAACTACGTAATCAATGCTTTCCCATCTGCGGGGCCATCCATCAAGGCAGGAATGAATAGTGAGGGAACGAAACACAAAGTAAATGAAGCTCCATTTTATTTCTCTGAAAGACAAACAATGTCAAGATGTTTTGGTCAATATGTTCAACAACAACTGTCAGTGAACAAAAGGCTGTATAACAGCCTTGACAGCGTCTCACCTTGGAGAGAATTCTCGCACTCTGAATACCTTTTCTTTGAGCACACAACAACAACAACAAGCCTTTTGCAATGAATTGCCGACAAATCAATAGAAACGCTCTCACTTAAAAATGTGCACCAGTCTCACTGTGTATTAGGTAGTTTCAACTCATAGACTGTTCTGTCTTTCAATTGGTATCCTTGGTTCCAATGCTTGTTAGTGGCTATATACATACACACTGTTAACCTTTGGAAATCTGCTGTCAGAGAAGAGGAAGCAGTTGTTGGACAAAGAGATGCAATTTTGGCAGTAGAAATGGGATGAACAGATTTAACAATTGCCTCTCGAAAGCAATAAAATCATACTGAATGCAGAGTTATAGACCATTTTTAAAACTCACAATATTTTATATATTTCTAAATATTACTTGGGGGCCTTGAATTGGATGCTGGGCTCAGAAAAGTTTATGTGAGTGAAATGCCAACCCCGTTCCCTCCCTCCAATAATTCCTAAATCCTTGAAGAATAACAATCAGTCACAGGGAAATTGGTAATGCTATGTGCTACAACTGGGTAAGCTTGAGGAGTGGATTTTCACACACCTCTGCAGGCACTCAATGCTCATCATGGGCTCCATAAATCCAAACAGCAGTTAGGCAGTGGTGGGTAGAGATGCACTTAATTTATGGACCTGGAGCACCAGAGGCAGAAGGGGAAGCATGAGCACGATGAAATAAACTCGACACAGCAGTGACATGCAGGTGGCGGCGGATGTTTATGTGCACGTGTCACTCTTGTAAGAGTTATATGGGTGTGTGTGTGTGTTTGTGTGTGTGTATAGTGTGGATATGCACTGTAACATACAGGCGTTGGTGCGCTGAAAAACTTGTCATCTCTGATGCTGCGGCGGGAAGATAGTGAGACAGGCACTCAGAGAGGAGAGAAGAGAGAGAGAGAGGAAGTCTGAATTAAACTGTAAATCAGATCCTGGGTTTTTTGTGTAGTGTGGTGCTCACTCACAATCCTGAGAGAGAAATATCCACTGAAAATCACAGTGATAGATGGACTACGGGTGAGTGGATGCGTAGGCTACATAGCACATGAGTGAGTTGTTAAACTCATTAGCCTCCGTTAAGACTTCCCACCCACACAAATTCTCAGCTGTTCAACTGATTCACGAGTGTGCAGACTTTAATTTAGTCACGGGTGAGAAACGAGAGGTAGATGCATCAGGTCCTTCTGGTTCACTCAACAATTGTCATGTTTACTCAGCTAGAAATCCATAAATCCTCATTCTTCTTCTCTGCACGCATATATGTTACCACAAAAACAGAAGCACTGTCTGAATATTTCTCCCAGTCGAATAATAAAACATGAAAAACAAAGTGCACTCACAGGCTATTTAGCATGACAGGTCTAAACAGCTCAAAAGGTCATATATAGGCCTATCAGAGTAAAGAAGAGACAGAACCAGAAACCCCACGAAATGGAGGTTGTTTTAAGAAATGTATTTATAATGGAATAAAAATGTCAACATAAGAAAATAAAGCATATAAAATATAGCAGCCAAACCCTGCCATCTTCTCTCAGTGGTCTCCCAGCGAAGGTCGCCCAGTGTTTCAGAAGGATTTGTATTAATTCTTACTCTACTGCTTTTCATGCCTTCAAGGTAATTGGCAATCTCATTCCAACTACGCTTGATTTAGCACCCCAGTAAATGTTTTTAGTGTTTAAGAAGTTAGCATCGGGTGCAGCGGGAGCCTTCTTACTCTCACAAGTTTCTTAGTGACATTCAGCAAATGGATAGAAACTTCTTTTATAAAACTGGTAATGAAATGTGGGTCTTTTTTGCTATTTGCTTGGCAATTTTCCTTTAACAAGTTATTTTTTTATAAAGAAATATAGAAAGTTTACATCAAATGTGAACAGATTTGTTTTTACCACTATGCACATAATCTGTGAGTGTGTCCACATGTACTGTGTGTGTCCGAATTACATGAGTTGTCCATAATAAACACATACAAAGTATACACATGTAGGTCTGTATCTCTCTGCTCTATTAACATAATCAGCTTCAAACGATTGTTACTGCTGGAATAAAAAAAAAAACCCACTTTGGACCACTACTGGTGATCAAACTATATTTACACACCTTCTGTGGGACTATAATTGTTCATTACTTGAGGATTAGATGCATTGGCACTATTGGCTCTTGAGCAAATGATAACAATAACTCTGCCATTCCTATTGATTTCTATGGGGTACCGAATCAAGCAGATTCAATGCTGTTTCAAACACTTATGTGTGTCTTTTGGGGGTTCAGACGCACTGCAGACCTGAGTCGAAATACCATTTTGAAGTCCTGAAATTCTTTTCAGCAACTGATTGAACTGACATTGAAAGAATGGAAAAAACCCTCTTGAATGCAAAATCTACTCATTTGTGATTCCAGTCACTCTTCACTGAAAAGTCTATATTAGTACAATTGTGCTAATATCGCAGTTCACTACAGGTCTGTAAATGGTTGATACACAACAGTCATGTTTACCAGCTTCTGAAACAGTGTACCAATCATTACCATTGATGCAATAACAGGAGCTTGAAAAATATAGGAGGTGATTCCATGTCTGTGGATATGAAATGTTAAACCAAATGACAGAATGATTCAACGGCAAGGTGGACACTCATATACAGGAAGTGTCTTAAAGTGTTCTCATTATGATTCTACATGAACAGAAACACATTTAACCATTGTGAATGATCAGCACAGCCACCCATTTTTCAGGCTGCTTCTTTAAAAGAGCTTATGCAAGAGTTTTTTAACCAAGACAACCTGCAGGTGAAAAAATGACAAAGACAGAAAATGAACGTGGCTAATAAAAGTACAAGAGAGATGCCATGGCGGCACCTTCATGCTTGTGTTGAGTTGGTGGTTTAGTTATGAGGGATGGTGATTGACAGAACCTGATGGGCACATTTAAAATGATGCACACATCAGAGATAAGCGAGGAGCAGTGTAGACAGGTGGATGGCCTCTGAAACAGTCAGACTATCAAACAGTAACACCTTCAGAAAGTCAATTCAGTGGGGAAATATTACATCACGTGTCACAGTCTATGCAACAAGTAAGTGGCTCCTAAGATTCCTGTTGCTGGTGGTTTGTCCTCAGTGTTTTCTTCAGGAGGTATGATCGATATATAGGAAAAACACAAATAAAGACGACTATTTTTTCCATAAACACAATAAAACTGAATTAATTATCCATGATCCAATCATTTGGTCTAATCATTTCAGTTTGACCTCACTTATCTGAATACCAAAACTGAACTGATACACATTTGATTGAATCTACTTTCTGTTATGTTTCTTTATCCATTTGCAGCGGCCTCTTAAATGCCTGATTAACATATTCTAAGTTTAGGTTTTGCAGAAATAAATGTATGAAAATGTCAGAGAGCATCTAGCCCGATCTGAACTGAAATACTCCTCCAGTAGTGTGTAAAACATCACATCCAATAAAAGTTTAACTGCCTTGACATTTAAAAGAACTCAAGTCAACTGCTGATATATATAAAAAACCCTTTACCCGAGATTTCATGTGTTTTTGGTTGTGTCTGATATATGCTGTGTTTCATTTATACACAGCCTTGACCTTATGAAACCTGAAATCATTCTTGAAGAGACGGAGAAAGATACTGTAGAGGAGACCGTGTACACATTTAGAAGTGAGAGGTCATAAAGGAGACAAGTGATAAATGTTATGATGCCAAAGATGTCGGACATATGGAGGAGAAAGAGATGTCACAACACAGAGGAAGAAGGAAATAAATGGATAGTGAATGTGTATATGTGTTTGTGTGTTTAGCCATCATGTTATAAAGCAGGTATTCAAAACAGGAAATCATCAACCTTCTTTAGCAATTCATCATTCAGTGAGCATCTGCCAACACCTCTGGACATGCATCGCTGTCTTTCAGAGATACCAACAGTTAAAACATTTTTTAATAGAATATCACTACTATAAAAGAAGTCCGTGTGTCTGTATGTCTTGGTTTGTTTTCCAGGTTCAGATGATTTTGTTGTCTTCTCAAGGCTGTGGTGCTTTCTTCAGCCACAAGATAATACTTATGGTTTTTGGCACTTTCAAAAAAAAAAAAAATAGGATTTGAGGGATGACCTTGCATTAGTCTGTTCATCTTTGCAGCTCTTCAGAGGCAATATACGTTCATACAGTAAATTGTCTGATTAAAAAAGGAACTTGTTTAAAGTTTTTTTTTTCCCCAAGAACAATAGAATAACAATATTCAGTATTGATAATCCAACAGAGGATAGAAATAATTTAAAAAGAAAAAAAAAGAAACAGCACAATGATAAATGACTGAAAATACTGCATAGTACAAATGCCCCTTAGCTGTTTTTGTCCGTCCTGTTTTACACGGTACAGAGGGCCAACAGGGACAGACCACAATGAGACAGACTCATCAGTTTTTCCTATGACCAAGGAAAAAATTCACCCCAGGAGATTCCAAAACTGAGTGCTGGCTGTTGCCTCTATGGCACGAGAGAGTCCGCAGCATTGTCCTGCCCTTGATGATTAAGCTCTGAACGGCTGACTCAAAATACCACATGACCTTTGATCCCTGGGAAGTAGAGAAGTGGCTGCTGGGAAAGTCAGTCCTGTTGGAATCGCCGGGCGTTATTCAGGTTCACTGCTATTTGTGGTCTTGTCCCACTCTATGCTCTCCTCGCTGTGTGTGGGAGAAGGGAGGGCCCCAGTGGCCCCTGCAGGACGCATCCTCAGGCCCTGGAAGCGTCTGCACTCAGGGCAAATGCGGATGTGGCTGCAGCCCCTCGCAACCAGGGCAGCCTCCTGTGCCAGTCTGTGAGAGAGGGGTTCAGGCAGTCCCGTGCCCCCGCATAGCTTGCCATTGCTGAGGCTGGCGGCGGCGGCTCGTGCCCGGCGCTCCTCCAGTGGTAAGGGCCGCGGCCGCAGTATTGAGGCTGCCCGTCGGCGCCTCACCTGCAGACTGTCGCGACACAGGACGATCCCCTGCAGCTCCCGAAGCATCTCCTCACACACTGACTGCTGCAAGCACACACACAAGGAGAAAAAGATAGGGGAGAGGGGGATAAGAGAGGGAGAGAAAGGGAGAGAGGCAAGAACACTCACTGACTGACTGACTTGATCAGTACAGACTGATATCACAGACACATAAAATACATTTCATTGTTATGTTTATATTCAGAATAGTAGGAACAACAGAGGTTGAAAATAGTAAAAAAGACAACACAAAGAGTACATTATGGAATTTTAAACTTACTTTTCAGACACACACAGACATATAACACGCACATTTTATCACTTCACTGGGTATCTACAGTATTTTTAGCTGAAATAATTATGATAACAGACAGGATACTGCAGCTCAAGTGCAAGACAAGAAAGGGTAATTATCAATCCACACATGCTGCACATGAGCAGACTACTCACGCTAGACACACAGGCGCACACACACACACACACACACAGGTTTTGAAAGTTCGAGTGAAACATTAATCAACGCTGGTCAAAAAGAAGAAATCACATGAGTTGGTTTTTGACTTTCACATACTGAATGTTTATTGAATTAAAATCACAGTGCGGAGTCCATTTGAAAAGACAATTATCAAGTATCTTTTAAAGGAATCACATCAGAAATAACATTGCATGCACATCTTTCTCCAGTATATTACTAGACCAATTTCATTGATGGAGTCCCCGCCTCAAGAATAGCACAGTAGAACTACTTTACTGGAAGAAGTGATTATTATCTGAGAATTTGAACTGGCCTTTGTTGTGGCAAAAATACCTCTCCAACAGCAGTTCTGTGACTCACAAAATCCCTCATATTCATCCTAGATGAAGCTACACTGACAAGGTGTATGATCATAAAATTCAGATTTATCATTTCTGTAATTCTTGCAGTGAAAAATACTTTTTGTTCTCTTTAAATTAAAAGAGTTCCTGCCTTCTACTTTCCATTTCTGGTTCTACTGATGGTCCATTATTAACTGAAGTACAGGGAAAATGGGTCTCATGGCCACAACTAGTCCGTTACTGTCCCTCCATTCACCCTCCGATGGAATGACTTCTGGTCTCTGTCAATCTGACTGAGCGAAGATGTGCACACAATGCAAGGCATCTTGTAAGTAAAAATATGCTTAGATTAAGGCTAAGATAAAACAATAACAGTTATTTTTATGAGTAGGCTGTCATTGCCAGCACCCTGCAAGCATGTATTCACCAAGAAGATCTAGCTACATTCAATATTATATGTTATGTATATGTATATTCTATGCAATATATATTTATGAATCTACCACTATAAATAAAAAATAATCCATATATGCATGTAGTCTGAGTGAGGTATACTGTAAGTGAGGTATATCTTTGGTTTTGTGCTGATTATGTCTCATAGGCTGGACGGTGGAAGGCTGCGTGTCAAGTGAAACCCAGAGGAAGACATCTTTTCCTGTCAAAGCTGTGCATTGTGGGAGAGCCTAGAAGCTCCGCGGGGGGGAGGGTGCCAGGGAGGGGAGAGGGAGATAAAGCAGATGCAGGTTAGATAGCCCTCTCTCACCTCAGTTCCTGGTGTCTGCCTCAACATCCACACAAACTCCAGCACTGCCATGAAGATAGCCACCAGCAGGCCGCACACAAGCACCACAAAGATACCGCCGATGTTCTCCATACCCAGACCTGGAGACAACAGAACATTCATAGAAGAAGTGAGAGTGAGAAGGAGAGGGAAGATGGCAAGAGGGATTCATAGAATAAGAAGAAGGAGGAGAAGAAATTAAAATGGATAAAGTGTTGTTTCAAACAAACAGTCTGACAAGCTGAAATGGTGCTGAAGAAAAAGCGGATGAGGATTAACCCGGACAAACCTTTGGCACGGTGGTCCTCCTCCTTTGGACATTTGCCACCATCCCACCACTTCCTCTTGAGGATCTCCAAGCGATTGTCCTCCTGCAGCTTGAGGATGGCCAGGTCAAACTCATCACGGTACACTGACCCTGGAGGGAAGAGAGGGGCAAAACTCAACTGTACACTGCAAAACAACTTATTTCAACCTGCATTCTGCCACACCTTACCGTCTGACAAAAAAACACAGTGGCAACACACTCATTTTGTGACATTTTTCTTATTGAAAGAAAATAGAGATGTACTGTGGTAAAAGTGAAATGATGTCACTCTATTAGAAAACTTTATTCCAACAAAAAATAAGACTTCAAATATAAGATTGAAAGGGTTTTGCTGTGTTCTACAGGTTATATAACAAGGCGCTGCGTAATTCCGCTGACGACCTGGTCTTCCTGCTTGGTGATTTTAACAGATGCGATGTCTCCACACTCTTGCCAAATCTTGAACAAAATGTAACATGTCCGACGAGACTGAACAAAACTCTGGACCTATGCCTTGGTAATCTGGACGGCGCTTATGTGCCCAGGTCTCCTCTAGGACTGTCACGTTATCCACCTCTTACCAAAGTACTGCCACTTACTAAAGAGGGCTAAACCTGCTGTCCAGCATATTCAGGCCTGGACAATAACTCAGTGGAAGAGCTGAGGGGCTGCTTTGAGGCTCCTGAGTGGGACTTATTTATCAAAGACCAGGAACAATTATGAACCACAAAATTACACTATTATTAGCCAGGTGAACTTTTGTGTAGACTGTAATTAAAACAAAGGATGTCAGAATTTACCTCAACAATAAACCATGGGTTAACAAGGAACTGAAACATCACCTAAATCTGAAGAAAAAAGCCTTTCTGCAGGGTCACTCTCAAAAGAAGAAAGAGCTAAATAAGGAGATAGGACAAATTATCAAAAAAGACAAACTATAAGGACAAGGTTGAGGAGAAATGGAGAACTGGCAATGCAAGCGATGCTGGGAGGGGACTGAACAAAATGATGGACAGGCAGCAGAAACCAGCCCCTCAATGTGAAGATCCCCTCGGTTTCTCAGACAATCTGAACTCATTTTCCAGATATGATAAATAGGACTTCAGTAACAAGTGTGAGGCTGTCTGCACTGAAATGACCCCACGCCCTGTGATCCTTCAGGAGAGAGATGTCATCTCTGTGTTACAAAGGGTTAACCTCCGCAAGGCACCAGGCCCAGATAGACTCAGGGGGAAGGTCCTAAAGGAATGTGCTGCCCAACTGGGACCTATTTTCACCCAACTGTTCCAAATATTCCTCAACTCTAGCTTTGTCCCCCAGGCCTGGAAAACAGCGACCATCATCCCTCTACCAAAAACATCTCATGCCAAATCTCTTAATGACTTCAGACCCATCGCTCTCACACCTCTACTTAGCAAATGTATGGAGTGTCTAATATGTGAGGAACTCTCATCTCAAACATCTGAGTTTATGGGCCCCATGCAATTTGCGTACAGAGCTCATCAAGGTGTTAAAGATGCCACACACACTCTCTCAGATATAGTTCAATGTCATCTAGACAAAGATGACACTCATGTCCGCATTCTTTTTATGGATTTCACCTCTGCTTTTAATACAGTCCAGCCCTGTGACCTGAATGTCAGCAGCAGTTTGGTTCTTTGGGTCAGTGAATTCCTGAGAGATCGACCGTAGCGTGTCTACATCAACAACACCTTTTCTGACTGTCTTGTCCTGAATACAGGTGTCCCTCAGGGATGTGTACTATTGCCCCCTGCTGTTCTCAATATACACAAATAAAGTGCAGTGTAACAGCAGTGACTTCTTCCTTATTACGTATGTGGATGACATGGCCCTGGTTGCCTGCCAGCAGGATATGAACAGCACCTCCTACTGCCAGTACATCAACTGCCTCGCCTCCTGGTTTGACAACAGCTTTTTTGACCTTAATGTCACCAAAAGCAGGGAGCTGTGTCTAGGAGGCAATAGGAGAGCAGGCAGTGCAGGTCCTACTTAAAAACCAATCAGTATGAAGGGCCAGGAAGTGGAGCAGGTCACCCACTTCAAATATCTGGGACCAGTAATAGACAATAAACTCACCTTTCAGGACAATGTCGACTACATCTACAAGAAAGCAAGACAGCGCTTTGCTTTCTCAGGAAACTAAGGAGCTTTAACACCAGCCAGCACACTTTGTCCGTGGTTTACAAATAACTAACTGAGAGTGTTCTCACATTTAACATTGTCTCATGGTATGGAAACCTCTCAGTAAAACAAAAGAAAAAAACTGACTCAGGTCATCAATCAGGCCAAAAAATCAATGGAGTCAAACAACTACAACCCCAGGACTTATTTTCTCAATCCATAACCAAAAAGGCAATCCAGATCTACAATGACCCCATCCGTCCTCTCCACTCAGCATTTCAGTTGCTGCCATCAGGCCGCAGACTGAAAATTGCAATGGCCAGGAAGAACGATTACAAGAAATCCTTTATTCCATCAGCTGTGACCATCCTCAACAACAGCCTGTTTAAATAGGCCCCTTGGAACTTGCCTGCTCCCCCACCCCACCACCCACATACTATTATTATTGTTATACTTATGACGCTGCTCTTTAGAACATTCTGCAACCTACCCAATCATTTCTTTTAAGGTAGCTATTTATTGTTAAGTACTGCTGTGTAATATACATAGCTGTGATGGTTATGGCGGATTTACTCAAATGCCAGTGGAAGAACAATCCAATCATCACTGTTATCACTGCCACTTAGTCACTTTAAGACTTTATCCTACCGTTAATGTATAATTATTGTGTGTTGTTGTCTCATATGCCAGTGCCAGAGACGTATTTCCATTTTATGTAAATTTAACGGACAGTAAAGTAGTCTGAATCTGAACCTACATCACAGTATGCGGTATGGAACATCATTCACTAAAGAGTGGGTTTATCTATCCCTTATACATCAAAGGAATTGAAATTAATCTTGTTTACTTTAAGATGTGTTTTTTCCCCCGTCTGTAGTTTGACTCAACCTGAGATCAAAGTGTAAGTAAACCTTGTGTTTATACTCTCAGAGCAGCGAGTGAGACGTACGGCAACAGCTCCACATTCAACAGGAACAATATTTCAAATTCCCTTTCTCTCGACCTCCCTTCTCACATCACAGCATGGAAACAGCCGCTCTATTAAAGTCTGGCAGTAAGTCTCTCTTTTAGTTTCTCACTTTTTGCATCATTTTCCGCCATGATAGCAGCTAATGGTTTGGCTTTGCTGAGGCTTTACTTTTCAATTTAGCTCTACCCCTGCTCTTCATTCCCCCTTCTCAGCATCAACATAAATTATACAGTGTATTTAAGCAAAACCATCAGCTTTTGTCCTCTGGTGCCTTCATTTCACACTGAACTTCATTTCCCCTCTGCTTCTCCACTTCTCCGTCTGTCTCAGCCACTGATATCCATCAGGTCTCCAACGTGTGTGAGACCTCTAAAAGCTAAATTCTCATTCAGCTTCTTACTATGAGTCATGGGGTCCTACATGAACACTATTTTTTTTGCCAATGTTTGAAAAGTTTGGGTGATTTCATGAGACAATTTCTGTATTATTCTTTTGTCTGTGCTCCTCTTACTGATTTGAAGCACATGGGTCACATACTTCCATGCACCAGTCAGGACTTAGCAAATTTTAATCAAATATGATTACAGTTGTAATCATATTACAACTGCAATCATCGTACCAGGTCACTGTCACCATATCTGACTGACGCAGAACCACACAAGCCTGTTGAAGCAGATTAGCTGAGTTTTAAACTGTCATAAATAATACCTAGAGATGTTTTTTTTCTTCTTTAAACTGGCATTAACTGTTCTGAACACAACATTGATATATCGTCATCTTTTAAGTTGATTTGGCAAACTAAGTTGCTTATTTACACATCAAACACTTCACTGCAGTGTCTCCGTCCACCTGGTGAATGTAAGTCCAATATTCATTCTCTTTTTAACCTCTGTTTTTGGTCTCTATCATCTCCTGAGGGAAATATCTGTCTCTTTAGCTGCTAAATGCTCCACTATAGGGCTGCAACTAACAATTATTTTGATTATTGATTAATCAGTTAATTATTTCTTGATTTATTGATTAGTTGTTTGGTCTATAAAATGTCAAAAAATTGTGAAAAATGTCGATAATTTCTTGTTTTGTCCCAACCAACAGCCCATAACCCAAAGATATTCAGTTTACGATCATAGAAGACTAAATAAACCTGAAAAAATTCACATTTAAGAAGCTGGAACAAGAGAATTTAGGTGTTTTTTCCCTTAAAATATGACTCAAAACAGTTATTATGTATAATTTTAATTATAATTCATTTTCTGTTGATCAAATAATTGATTAAGTGACTAATCATTGCAGCTTTACTTTACTATGTTTACCAACTAGTTGCTAACTGTGTTTGCTGTTTGGTGCTGAGCAGGTGGTGTACAGTGGGGTTTTAGGGCTTTTTCTCTGAAAACAGCTGCCTACGGCCGAAAACAATGCCATGAGAGCAGTGAGAATGAACCAAAACAGTTATGTTGCAGATGGACAGCTAAACAATGTGCTGAAACTCACTAAAAAGTTCTGCAAAGCTGAGGGGAGATGCAGAGTGGGATGATAATTCTTTGTAGGTTCAAGTGACATTACATATTGTCATTTCATACATTGTTATTATTAAAAATATCAATTATAGCTGCTTTAAACTTTGACTGTTATATTTAATGTTTAGAGAACCATTTTAAGGAGTTTTAAGCCCTCTTTTCTCTTTCCCTTAATCCTAATACTCTAAGTTTTTCCTGCCCAACTCTCCACCCATCATTCTCCACTCACCCAGTGGCATGCCGATGCCGTAGCCCTTGGTGTCTAGCAGTCCTCCGATCTGCGTCAGGTTGCAGTTCCTCTGGCGGTAGTACTCGTTCATGGTGCTCTCCAGCAAGTAGGCATAGTTTGAGTTGAGGACACGGGCGATCCCCTCCTCAGTACTTTTCACAAAGACACTGGGCTGCTTTGAGTGCATGAAGTTCCACATACGCTGGTAGGTCTGGTAGCGAGAGTTCTGCAGAGCAGCGAGACAAGATACAATCAGGACAAACAGACACAGTCCAATATGGGAGACATTAAAAGTCTGTCAGTTGCAGATACATTTTCCACTTCTGCAGGGGTGGAGATTCATTTTCATTTGTTTTTATTTGTCATTTTCTTCACTGATGCATTTATTCAGACTCTCTGATTCTGTGGAAGGAGTACTGCAGTTAAATGTGAATCTTTTTTTTAGTTTGCACACCTTTTTCCATTTGAGAAGCTTTGAGAGCAGAATTTTCACACATCCCCACCTGTCCTCTACTTCCTCTTGGCATGCCTTCACTAACATTATTCAAGGTCCGGTGGATGTAAAAGCATCAAGGAAGACAAGGCTAACATCTCTCTTTCCTTGCTTTTCATCCCTCACTGTCTTTTTGTCCTGTAATACACTCTTTCTCTGTTTCTTGTTTTTCACTCTCTCTCTCTGAGGTCAAATCTTAAGAGGATGAAAGCGGATAGTGTGTGCCTCTCTTAGGGACTCGGACAGTGCCCCATCTCCCTGAGGAGAAGAATATTGAATTGTTTGTGGCAAAGAATAGACAGGAAACAGATAAAACCTGTGGTTAGAGGAGGAAGACAGGAAGGACAGGAAGGTTATGAGGAGGATAACATCACTGGTGGCCCATCGATCACAGAGGGCTCTGAGGTGAGTGCGTGTGAGTGCCTTTGATTTAAGAGTATAAACAATCTACCATATGCAATGATGTGTATAACCCCTGACCTGGAAGAAAGTCATTGTGGATCCTCCATGCATGGTGCCGTATTCAATTGCCGTCTGATCTGCCAGGTCATCTACTGACTCTATCGGCACCTCCATCCTCTGAACTGTTAGGAAGGCGGCCAGGTTGGCAGTGTAGGATGAGATGATGATTAATGTAAAGGCCCACCTGTGGAGGACAAGAATATATGTATTCACCTATAAAAGTTATGTAAATGTGCAGGAAAGTGTATGAAGATAGATTGTCTGGGGGAAAGTGTAGGAGGATTAAAATAACTGCACACCTGAGAGGAGAAGAAACTGCATGATTTACTGTGGATGACGGGGTGGATGGATGAAAGGGTGGTTGTGCATGGATGAAGGTGACAATGCTCAGTTTGGATGAAAGAAAGTAAACTTCATACTGTAAAGAATAAAGGCAGACATACGCAGACGATGTCTCACATATGCACATGCACAAATTTCATCACGTTCTCATACTGAACCAGACGAATAAATGAAAAGATGAAGCACAGGGTCCAAAAATACCACTGAGAGCAGATCATAGATGAAATGCCACGATGGAGCAATTAAAACGGAGTCAAATGGGTGTGTGCATGTGTGTTTGTTGGAGAGCATTGTGTGTCTGTGTAGGTAATACTAACCACACTCCACTGACGCAACGTGTGGACAGAGCTCTGGGAGCAATGGTGGATCCTTGCTGCATGAAGCCTCCAACAGGGAACCAGAAACTGTTGCCGAGTGAGTACTGGTTGATCAGCAGGTTACAGCGTCCTTTTAAACAGGGGTGGGGGTTGTACCACTCATACGGTGTCAATCTGGGGAGTGCAAGACAATGGGGTTAGACAACAGAGGGAAGAGAAGGAGGGGTACATCCAACAGGAGTGGGAATGAGAGTCGGATAAAGTACTCTGACGAGAGCTAAACTCAAGAGACGGGGAGCAAACGAAAGGGAGTGAAAGACGAGGAGCAAAACAAGTCTAACAGTTAACTGAGCACAAAGTCACCTTCCCCGGTTCTCTCGAGAGACTACAAACCTGCTTTCCATTCCCCATGTGCCGCCTACTTAAACCCTGGGAGTGAACAAGTGTGATTGGTATGTTAAAATATTGCCCTATGAAGCAAAAGTAATGTGACAACTTATGTGCTGTATTGAGACAGCAGTGATTTCTCTGTCTTAAAACTAGGGTATAATTTCCTTCTGATCTGACAAAATTAATAGCAACTGACAAAGAAAAGAAAGTAAGTAGAGTTTAAGGGTAGTAGAGGTAAAGAAATTTAACGCACTGCTCACTTAGATTGCAGAGGGAATATTTTGTTTTAATCAAAATTCAGCATAAAAAGGCAAAATCTTCATAACTGAACAAATCACATCTCTCTTCTTCAATAGATATAGTTCATATGGCAGTAATGTAATGCAGGGCTTAGAACATCTCTTTAGAAAGGTAATACCTGTCTGAGCAATCATGTTTATTTGATTCCAGCAGGTGTTACATAAGATGTATAATTTGCATTTTTGATTAAGTTTCTTCATAATTTACAGTGCTATGTGATAATGCTTCTTGTTGTATAAGCAATAATGATTTGAACAGCAGTTATGCCAGTTTCCTGCCTGGCCAGCAGGTGTCACTGTGACGCTGGAGACCCACCATTGGGAGGAGAACATCTCTTTCACTATGATGTGGAAGATCAACAAGAAAGATTGAAGAAAGTAGACAACAGACACCTGTTTCCTCCTTGAAAAAAAAGCCCACCACACCTTTTTGTGTTTTTACTGTGTACTCTAACCCTTTTATTGTCTCTCAGTTCATTTCTCTCACTCTAAAAAGTGTATTTTACTGGTGAGCTCTCTACCTGGCCACCAGAAAGAGGACACAGCTGACAGCCAAGTAGGCCAGAAGCATGAAGAGCCAGACTCCAGGGGAGAAGGGATCCAAGAAGGAAAAGTAGCCCGGCCTCCGTCCCTGGAACACACAAACACACACAGTATGGAGTTAAAATCATTAAAGCCTGCTCAGACCAAGAAAACATTTGATCCCATGTTCACATCACATAAGTCGACCTAACAAGGGATTCTGTTGAAGGAGGGGGTGAGAGGTTAAATACTTACTCGTAAAGGTGAAGAACTAATTAGCATGTGAGAAAACATCTGAGTTGCTAACATCACCCCCATACAGTGAGTGCCAAGATTAATTAAAAAGAAATGTTGAATTTCAGTGTTGATTCCTTTGCCCCAGGCCCAGTTTGGTCTGCGTTAACCAACATTTACTGCCGCCTGTGTAATTTGGGAAAGATAAAAAAAGGTGACTGGGACAGTAAATAATGGGATTTTGATGTGATAAGCACAGATTTCCCTGTCGCAAACTGATAGCACTATAATTATATGAATATCATTTGCATGTAAACATTCAGATCAACATTGTACGAAAGCACAAACTCAGTCTCCCATGAACTGTCAACAGAGTGTCACAGGGCTGGATATTGACACAACATCACAGATAAGAGGTTTTATTCCCTGGATTCAAGCACTGAAAAAAGGAAAAATATGTGAATTAACTGAGTACTATTTCCTGTTAATTGGTCTATAGTGTGCTTTTACACGAAATTACATTAGATAAATCATATCATAAAGAACAATTAGAGGTCAAAATTATTAAAAGAGATAAAGACAACAGTCACCATTTGTGCTTGCCGCAAGGTTGCATGCAGCAGAGAGAGAAAGGTCAAATAATCAACTAAACCATTACAGCTACATTAAACAGAAATTCATTTCTGTGACCTATAGTTGACTTGCTATATGACTGGGAGCGTGCAGTGTCCCAGCCGGGAGAAAAAAACGGAGAGAGATTAATAGCTTTGGCTTGGACAGAAAGGCTAGCTGTGCAGAAGAAGCTATGGGCTGTTGCTTATATGTTTGGATTGGTAACCAGTGGTAGAGGAGATAAAGTGGCTAAAATACGGGTGGCAGCTAGTAGACCAGTGGGAATATAGGGGCTAATTCCTAATGTTTCATTATCCAGCACCAACAGCCATTGTCCTCTAAATGAAACCAATTACTGGTGAAGCAGCGCTAAGAGTGATTGTGCGTGCTTATTTATGTGTGTGTGTGTGTGTGTGTGTGTGTATTTTTGAATGCTCGTATTTCCTATGCGCATGTATAGCCCGGTTGACCGAACATTAGCAGAGGAATATTAGCCATTTATACACGTATGCAAGTCCACCATCTGTTAATGACTATGAAATGGAGATGGTTGTCAGGGCCAGCAGGAAAGTTAAATGGTGGTGATCAAACAACCAACTGTCCAAGTGTTGTTATGAGAGGGATGCACTCAAACATGTTGAAATTCCTTATCTTCCATTTCTGTGTCAACAGGCAGCTCTGTGGTACCCACCTGAACAAACCCAAATCACTTTTATGCAAAAATACTCAATTAGGTACTCTAGGGGGACATCACGCATGCCAAAACACTGCAGTAATACATTTCTGAGGCCTTCGAAAATTAAATTTGCTGCAAGAGGGTGAGATTATTTTGGTGGGCATTTGTTATGATAAACGAACCCCCATTTAGACTTGTGCATAGATGAAAAATCATTAATGTGCCTGTAATCACTTGCATACTCTATTAGCCTGACTGAGTAAAATAGGAGTCGTGCAGGAAGCAGGAGAGCAGAGTGAGATTCAATATAATTTTTAGCAAGATTCAAATCAGCCTGCCAGTCTTAATGTCTGTCAGTCTATCTATAGAGTGTAATGCTGACGATAATGATGATAGCCGTCTGAAAATAGAACAGTGGAGTGGTGAAACACACAATGGCCATCTCAGATGTAGAGGGTTATTTGTAAAGTGAGAATCGCTGCCAAGCTGCCTCTTGTTGGCGCTGGCATTACTGGGGTAACAGCAGTATGTGCTGACATGAGTCTTCCTGTTTGCTGGTCCAGTTTGGCGCATGCTGAACCAGCGTTTTGTTAACTGCTTGCCCCGCTTGTCCACATCTTAAGTTCTCACCAAGGTGCTATTACTAAGATGAAGAGAGCTGCAGAGACGTGGGACTTACATGCCAACAGATGGCAAAGAAGTGAAGGTGCAGGAGAGCAGATCAGAAATAGAGACAGAGAGAAAATGTAGGATGAGACATTAGAGTCGTGCTGGTGAGAAATCTCGACTCTTGCTGGTGCTATAATATGTGTGCATTAAGATTCAGAGACAAAGTTATATTTTCAGGAGTTGGATGGGAAATTATCCATGGTGACGCTGCAGCAGACACACTAATGAGCACACAGACATTCAGATAGGTTAAATGGGAACAGCATAAGATGTATTAAAAATCTGTGTGCACACTTCCATTTTCTCTGAGAACTTTTTTCCCTCATTTTCCAAACATTTTATAAACTGTGTCCTCAAAGGAACAGGCTTACTGAATCTCCATTTAATGATAATCTTGTGATGACAAAGTTGTGGTGCCATAGTGTAATGTTTTTAAAGCTGTCTAATCATTTATATATATATACATATTAAAAATGGATCAAATGACTAGCACCAAAGGCTGACAGAAAAAAAATTACCAACTAGCTGGTGAACATATTGAAGCATTTAGCAGCTTGAGAAGTTGGTGGAGAGCAAAACAGAGCTAAAAGGAGAGTGAATATTAGATTTAGAATTGTCGGGCGGACACAAACACGATTCCGAATGAAGGCTAATGTTGCTCCGCATCTGCTAGATGTGTAAATTGTTTGGTAACATGTTAGTCATAAAGGTGATAATGTCAGTTTTCTATTTACAGCTCATTGTGCTGTCTTCAAGTATCCAGTAAGTGTAGCATTGAAACCTTGTTTGAGTGGAGGTGACCCATAGGACAGGATGACTGCCTCGTTTCCTGTGATGTGAGGAAATGAAAGAGCAGTGCATCTGTCCTTCACAGTGGCTTAGATCTGATTCATTGCTGTAATTGAAGGTTCAGTGTCACTGCTGTTAGTATAGTTATTCATTTTTTTATTTACATTTTTAATTACAAAAATAAAAAGACCAAATACAAGCAACAGTGCCAGCCAGTGGTTACAGACAAAAATCAAAAAGAAATAAATATACTTGTGCAGCTATTAATAACTTATGTATGTAAATACTGAATGTACAATTGAGTGGCTCTTAGTCCATACAGCATGGCCAAGGATTATTATTTAAACAGTGAGCTTGTATTGGTGGTCTGTTCTCACTTCATTTTAGAAGCAAGACAGACAGTGTCAGTAGCGGCGTGTTTGTGTGTGTGTGTGTGCTTGTGTTTCAAAGCTTGTCAGCAGCTGTCTGCCCTGTCAGTCATCCACAGCAGGGCAGATAAAGTGCATGCTTGGGCCACCCAGTGCACGGTGAGCACCCGTGCTGAACAGGAGGCAGCAGGTAGTTGACTTCTGGCAGGGGGAAAACACAGCAAGCAAGCATGGCTAATCTGGCAGTTACCCTTTAATGGGTGATGTACATTTGTAGGACATGAGAGACTCCAAACTGCACTCATGACAAAACGACTTAACAATGCAGTAGTGCTGATTTGCGTGATATAATAATAGTTTCGCTTGATGCAGGAGTTAGATAAACAGATTTAAGAGTAGGACAAATATCCACTCTCCACTCATCAGCATTTGCTGCCGTGTTTGTATTATGTTTATTAGTGGCAGGGGAATCATTTTACAGAGAGTTATTGTCATGTTAAAGTGATAAGAGGGTGTAAGACGAATCATAGGACGGAAGAGGATGCAGACATGGCACAGGGGGTGAAACGTACTTTATGACCTGTTTTTATGAGTATATCTCAACAAATAGAATAGCGAGGAATTGCCGGCTATAATGGTAGTCCCTTCTTCCTCTCTACATGCAGACAAAGAGATGTACCTTGCATTGCCCTTGTTCTCTCCCAACTTCACACTGTGCGCCCCCCACCCTCCCACCTGTCTCTCTCCAGGGATTGCCTGCATGCCAGGACGGTGGCTGAAGGAGTTGGTGAGGTTATCCAGTCAAGGATTTCACCTAGTCATCCTGCCTCTTGGTATTCATACCACACTGTTGCCCCCTGAGGCTGCCTGCCTGAATACTGACTCACTGAAGGAGACTTCCCATTGTCATTTCAACTCTCACTCTCTCCTGCTCGCCTCCCTGCTCTCATTTCTCCATCTTCTCTCCACCCCCTTCTGCTTCTCTTTCTACCTATTTCTTGCTCGTTCTCTTTTATGTCGTCTTTCTCCCTCTCCCTCCACTCTGTCTCCCCACCGTCTGTCTTTGATAGCGTGTGCATTACTAATTGTGTCAGAGCACATGCTGTCAGCTGTTACGTGTGTCGCGATGGCTGCAGGAGCAATCTGTGGAGAGCAGTTGATTTGGCTGAGGTTACAGGGTCACATTCACAACAACATCCTGCTGCCTCTTGGGATCTCCAGGTGGTCTGGCTTTAAGTCTGTGTGTATTGAGTACGCATGCGACTGTATGTGCACTTGTGGGAAACTATGTTGCTGTGTGCATCTATATGTGCAGGGCTGCATGTGTTTGTGACTGTGTAGTTTTGTCTGAAGACGTGTGTGGCCACAGAGTCAATAAAGCTCCATATGCCACACTCTACCCCTTAGGGAAGCTGCTGAATCTGACACGGCTTCTACACACCCCTAATTAACTCCTATGTCTAATTAAGAACCGCTTGCTCTTTCTTTTACGCACACACATAGACCGTGCTTTGTCATACTGAGGGAAATGCTGAAATGATGGAATTGGCACAGATATAAAGTACCGCAGAGTGTTGGGCTCTTGGGTTACAGTGTGTGGCTTTGTGTTGTACAGATGATGAATGTTATGGGATGGAAAGTTTTTATGAGAAGAGCTTGACAGTCGCTCAAGGTTACGTCGGAGTTCATAACTCTGATGCCCAATTCAGGCCAGAAGTGACACATATTATACCGGCTGCTGAGGTCTGCTGTGTGTTGGCATAAAAGATGTCATTTGTGTGTACAAATCAAATGTGTATAGTTTATACGGCCTTGGATGATATTACAGTATGTGTCAAAGGGCTTTATATAACATATAATATAACATATAATATACCATACAACATCACTGTACAAGGTACTAGTAACAACAAATCCTTAACCAGCTGCAAAAAAGTTGTTAAGGTGAAGGTGAAGCTTGCATTTTCCAGACAAGCTGCAAGCTGCCTGAAATTTGCTCCTTTATTTTTCATTTTCATGTTGTGTTCCAGAAATCACCCAGCAGAACAGTGGAGTTAAGTTAACAGTAATCCCTGCAGAGAATCAGTTCTTTGTGCAAGGTAAAACACTGATACACAATCATGTGGCAGGTAATTAAGAGTTCTGATTTGCTGCTGTTCTGAGTACTCAGACAGTTGGAGGAAAAGCTCTGGTGGAGGTTCAGTCCAGTGTCATAAATGTCATAGCCATCAAAGATAGAAAATAATGACAAGAGAAAATGAGTATTTGTATGTGTGAGACAGACATATATATAATGTATTCATACTGACAGAGAGACATGAGACAAAGAGAAATGGAGATTAAATAGCCAATAGTCTGAGGGTAATTAATACCCAACAGGCACCTTTATTTTATTGCATTCACCATTCTTATTGATCTGATTGAAATTTTCATTTAAAGTTTAAAATAAGCAGCAAACCCCCTTGTAGAAATCACTGTGTCTTAGATCAATAGTCAGTGGATTAGAACTAAACAAGTGCAGTCACAGAAATTCAAAAATCGAATTTCAGAGCCATGCTGAGGGACCGCTCTGAGTCAGATCTGAGAAAATGCCAAAGGGCAATCGGAGAGTAAAGAGAGCATGAGGAAATGAAGGTGGGAGAGAGAGAGACAAGGAGAAGGGACATCTGTCTTCACTCAACCCATTATCTTTTACCTTTCTCTTTTCTTTCTATCTTTTCAAACACTTTATACACCAGCGCATCTTAGTAATAACTGCCTTCTTTGTTTCTCTCTTAATGACCTCTTACTCAGGATGAGGGCGTCAACTGGGTTGAGTCTGTGCTGATCCAACTCTGTGACTCGTTGTGCCAGTCCTGAGGGATGTCAGCTCCATATAACCTCCTCCTGCTGCCATCTGCATGCCTGCCTCCCACTTCAGAGGTGATACACTACCCAGCAGCCCATTTAACACTGCACCTGCTGCAAGCATCGATTGATTCTCTCCAACTATTGGTGCTCAATTGAGCCCCTTATTGCTACACCTATTAGCGCCGTGCACCAACTGGGTATGGGTGAGCAAGCGGGAGGTGTACAAGAAGGCAGGAGCAAGAGGGAATGTGAGTAAATGCCCCTCTGGGATACTACACTAATGTTAACTCGTGCACGTGCCAAAGCACATCAGTGGGGACTGTGGCTGCGTTATACTGGGCCTTGCTGTGTCACCTCGCGTTTTGGGGAGGGACTGATGATTAATGGGCCGCTGGCTTATTTCCACCAGCACTGCTGTTGTTTCACTGTTTCTTGCTTGGGCTTGCTCTCTGCGGGGCATGGAGGCCATTACTTGTGTGAATAAGACGGCCAAACCCAATCAGAGGGCAAACAGAAAACAACCATGAAAGTGCTACATTCATCAGGAAGTTCACATTGTAAAACACACCATCTGGTGCTGGCAAGATGGGGGGCCATAGCAACAGAGGGAGGAAATGGGTAAACACAGGAGAAGTGAAAAGACCTGGACACCGTTAAAAAGTTGAGGCTGCAGGAACAGAAGGGTGTGGATGTTGTGGAGATAAAGTAAAAGCGAGAAAGTGAGACTGGAGGAGAGGAGGAAAGAATGATGTAGAGGGTATATTCTTGAAAACACACGGATGCAAGGGAAATAGAGCAGCTGAGAGGTAGAAGAGGCGATAAGGTGCAAAGGAAAAGAGTTTGTGGAAGGATTTAGTCAGACTAAGAGAGATAGACTTCATGGGCCAAAAAGGGAGAGTGGTTCTTTTCCAGCCATTAGACATGGCTGACAGCCTGCTGTGGTATGTCTGCAAGCTGTACGAAAGGCAGTTTGATCGGTTAGAGTGGGTGTGTGGATGGGGGCGGGTGGGGGGGCTAGTGGGACATAACTCACCAGGTGGACGCGGTACATGATGCTGATGCCGAGGGTCATGAAGGGCTTTGAGAAGTCAATGACTTTTTCACGCTCTGCTGTGATGGTGAGGCCTGCAACCGCCAGGTCAGCTTTCTGAAACAGTATCACATCATATACATACATATGAGTCCATGACATCCGCTGAGAGGCATACTGTTACTGGCATACGTTTATGACATAACCATTAGTGTGAGTGCTTGAAAAGAAGACAAGGATGACATAAGAAGTGGGCTACTACTTGCTAATTCCCTAATAATGACCTTTGGTATCCCATAGCCTCTTTGTCCGCCAATAGCGCTATCTGTGGTGAGGATAATCCAGCATTGGCATTGTGTATGTGTGTATGTGTGTGTGTGTGTGTGTGTGTGTGTGTGTGTGTGTGTGTGTGTGTGTGTGTAGGGCACATGAGAGGCTCAGGGAAGCCATTGTGGCTGGCCAAGGGAGCACTGTCAAGACAAATCACTTGACAAAGCAGCGACTGGTAAAACACACACTTAGAAACACACAGACGCACACACGTAGAAATGGTCAATGTACGCTGAATACTGGACGGCTCCCCACTAATAATATAGGACAGCAAAGTGCAACTGCAAGGGATTTTTCATATCCCTGAGGAGCAGAGAGTGAAAGCAGCAACGCGTTCCTCTTTGTCTGCTGCAGGAGAACTAAGAGGATTGGGGAGACTGAGAGGAATGGGAGGATGAGCGTGAGGAGAGGGGAGTTCTGCTGCAGCGCTGCAGATGCCACTCAAAATCCACGACCCACTGTTTGTGTCTCGAGGAAAGAGAGAGTGAGAGAGGGGCATCTGACACACATGAAAGAGCGTTTTTCCTACAACATCCATATCGACGTAATGTGAAAATGGATCACTTTTGTCTATAATTATTCTGACCTTTAGAACAGGTTCAAAACACTAGCAGAAAACACTTAGAGCTTCATCTAAAAATTCCATATCCTGCTCTGTCTGTACTTCAAGTGCATTACACTTAAAATTTCCACCTCTTTCACCTTGCTCCAGCCTACACTCCACACTGAGGCCGAATGTCTCCTGCTGCTCTATCCTCAGCCCCGCAGGCTCTGACCCTCCATCATCAGCTGTCCCCAGCCTCCCCCTCATCTTTTTTTCTCTCCGTCGTTTGAAAGTCTGATCGTCTGCTCCCAGCGCCGGAAGGAAGCAACGCGCAGGGAACGACCATCGAGGCAATTTCAACAAAGAAAGTCACTGATCCTTTGAAAAATGAACACACAGTCGTAACAGCCACTGAAATATTTATGTGACGATAGAATATTAATATTGATTACTGGATTCCTCTTCCTGCTGTTATGCCTTCTAGTATAACTAGAACTAACTAGAAAAAACAAAACGTAATGTTAGCTGTTCAATATTGCATCATACCTATTTCTGCTTACATTCAATCATACAGTATCTTGTTAACTCGGTAAAAAGGACAAAATAAATGTGAGGGATGAATTAAACATTTCCCTCTGGGATGTAGCATTTGACTCTAAGAATTTGGTCTTTGGAGATCCTGTATGACTCTGTTCTCTTACTGCAGGGTTGTGGATTTGTAATCAGGACATACTGTACTTATACTATAGTCTGGACTCCTCCTGGCTCATCTCATTGTAAGATCAGGCTGTCTGACACTCGTCAAACTAATTACCCTCATACGTTGAAATATTGTCCAGTCTGAATGGTACTGGCAGGGACACAGGTATCTGTTGTCCTGAATAACCTTAGGCTGTCCTCCTTTTCTGCTACCAAGGATATATTTCATATCCTTTCAAGTTATCCATTAAACTTGAAACCGTGGCTGTTCCTTTGTTCATTTTTTTTCACTGCCATCTTACCCATTCCTTTCTAAGCCTTTAACCAAACAAGCTCGATCCTTTCTGTCCACTGTGGAACATCCCTCCAGATGTCCCCCATCCCATGACAAATCCCTCTCAAGCACGTCTCGACTTTTTGTCTGCCCCCCCCCCCCCCCCCCCACCTTGCCACTCCACAGCTCGAGTCGCTGTCAGATACACATGTCGATGTCGACTATGGCCCTGCTGAAGGTCAGCCTTCCAGAGGCAACTACAGGGGACGACGGGGTGGCAGGCTGTGACAATCACAAGAGCAGACTCTCCCTACTTTACATACTTAATGGCTTTGCCCTCCATTATCCCACAGAATTAAGACAGATCACCTCTAAGGATCAACTCAATCCCTCTCTACTTCATTCGCTTTTCTCTTCCTCACCCCAGTATTCCTCGCCTGTTTCACTTCTTTTCCTCCTCTTCTTTTCCCCTCAGCTCCCTCCTTATATAACCTTATCTGCCTGTTAACAGCTACATACAGCATAGCTGGGAGAATGTAAGACCTC
Organism: Thunnus maccoyii; assembly: GCF_910596095.1. Lineage (NCBI taxonomy): Eukaryota > Metazoa > Chordata > Actinopteri > Scombriformes > Scombridae > Thunnus > Thunnus maccoyii. The sequence continues at coordinate 18,012,052 of NC_056538.1, forward strand.
ACTCACAGATTTAGCCACAACAACATAGACTGATTCAGGAGGAAAGTCTGTTAAGGTCAGTTCAGAAGGCTTAAGGAAAGGAGCTGACAGGGAACAAGCCACCAACAAGCCGTGACTGTTTTGGGAAATACAATGCTTAAGATGAAAAGGCCAACTGCCGGATGAAAAAAAGAGTGTATGACATGAGGAAAAGCTGCTAGCTGTGAAGTACGCAAGAGCTGAGCAATACACTTTTGTGTTTGTGTATGCAAGTGCCTTTAAGAAGTACTTTATGCATCTAATTTATAACTGCAGAGCTTTCTGGCAGGCTATGCTACAGTCTGTCAATGGGCATATACTGACATACCCTTGAGATGAGCTCTCCGACCATGCCGGTCCACGTTCCGTTGGCTCCAGGAACTCCATACAGTCCGTCCCCCACTAGCCGGATACGATACTTGAACTTGAGAATATCTGCCAGCTCCTTCAGCATGTCCACGCAGAAGCCTTCATAGCGGTCATTTCCCTCCAGCTCCTGGTGATTCTGCCGCAGCATCACATATGGATTCTCCTGAAAAACACACATGGTATGCGTTATAGACAGCGAATCGTCAACAGTCTATAAATGCTAACGTGACAGAGCAAGACAGAGCATAGAAATGGTACTGTAGATGTCACGAGAAGTACCATTTACTATACTTTCTACTGTGTTTCAAAGGGGTGCCGCACTGATTTTACACACTTGACGAGTGCTTTTTTAGCCTGTAGAAATAACACATCATGTCTGTGGCTGTGGAGGGAGCCATTTCCATAGTCTTTTCGGCCTGGGCTTGGAGATTACAATATTTTCAGCAGAAAGCCTGTGTTATAATCTTAGGGTGTGGAGTTTAAAACACACACACTATGAGTTGCATTATGGGAATGCAGGATCCAGTGTTTTGGGGTATTGGCCTATACTTGAGACTAAAAGCATGGATATCTCAGACTCTGCTGCTTTGATCTTTATCTCTTATAAGCCCCCCAACTTTATGGAAGTCCAATACTGAATTGCTGGAGTGCCCCTTTAATGTGTGATACATTTTACAGACTCTAACTAAAGATTTTATTGTCAGGAAGAATGGAGGAAGCATGTGTCCTCCGGGGGTCATAGTTCACTCCAGGTTAACTACCTGGATGAAAACTGAGACTTGTGGACTTGAAACAGAGCCAGGTACTCTAATCAGGAGCAGACAGGCGCATCCTCATCTGTTATATCTAGCAAAAAGTGAATAAGAAACAAAAGCAGTTTTCCTTTTAGCACATACACACAAATCCAAACACACATATTTACAACCTCTCTCTTAGAGAACCAACTCTGTGTTTAGCTGCCTGTTTATTTATGTCTTGTTTGTCGTTTAGTTGATGTTGTGTGAAGATTTAAAGAGCTCTGCAGCTATGTATTTTGGAGCCTTCCTTATTGTGCTATTTTTCAAATAATGCAACTGTCAGGCTGGTGTGCTCAGGCTCCACTACATCATAAAGAAGACAGCGTTATGTACCACTTTGCTGTTGCTCTGTCCCTGCACTCAGGTCATGAATTCAGCTGCAACTAACTTACTTTGGCAACGTGGCATCAGATAACAATGATTAACAAGCCTACATGTTTTCTTGTGCTGACATTCTCCATTTTTAAAGATAAACGGAGCAAAAGTTAAGTTCAGGTTCCTTTATTATTGCTGATAGAAAGTTTTATTTGAATATTTTTAACAACAAAATATTGTCTCACAAATGTTTGTTTACCATAAGCTTGTTGAAGACATTGTCAACTACTTGTGTTAACATAAAATGCCTACGGTGGGTATGTGTAATTCACCACGGAGTCATGTTTGTAAGCCATTCAAAGCCACAGTGACAACATTAAGGAGGATGAAGCACAAGCGGTAATGTTGCGGTGCTGTATTTTGAGTGCTGGTATAGAAGTGAAATTGTTTTGTCACCGTCACAGCTGGAAATACTTATTTGTGTGGTAGCTGGTTGAAAGGTGATTGATTTTCCTCACAGTGAAAGCAACGAAAAACAGTAGTTAACCTGAAATTGGGAACATTTGAGAACTTGGTGCACATCAGATGGCACAACTGTTACTGTCCCGTTGTCATGGCAACCGCTCGGTTCCACCTGTAGCTGTGGTACAGATCACAGGTTCAGATCACTTTGACAACGGATTGGCAGCTTTGCCTCCTTCTCGCTGCATCACTGGACAGTTGATCCAACAGCCTGCTGCTCTGCTGTGATAAGAATGGGAATAAAATGACTCCTGATCGGCTCTCCGTCTGTGTGACTCTGCACCTACAATCTACATATGGATTCAATTTATCTAACCAGGCTTATAGTTTGATTAAATAGACATGCTGTAAAACAACAACAACCTGCAGCGTATTACAAAGAGAGGCAGATGACAGACTGCACTACAAGACAAAGTAATTAGAAAGTAAGTGAGCTGCACATTTAATGATTAAGGACAAGTTTGATGATATTCTATATTCTTTTATTGTCAACAAATCAATTTAATTGATCCTACCATTTAATTGATCCTATTGTCTTTGCAGCCAAAGCCTGATATACTCAGTTCCTCTGTGCCACAGAGCTCTGTTGTTGTCCAAAAACTATTAAAAGCGTATCAATGAGCCACATTGTAGCACTGGTCGACATGTTCCTTCATTATCATGAACACTGTTTATTCTGATAGTCGCTAGTGCACCAAATCCCAACCCTGTCTCTTTGAAATTACATTTATATAATAGTAATTTGTTTTCCTAATTACGTTGTGCTAGGAAGTGTATTTGTCGCATGGATTATGCTCCAGAGCAATGTTCTTTTTGAATATTGGAAGTACAACATTTACAGCACTTTACTGCATAAAAGTTGTAGGACATTGGTTTGGATGGCGATCACACAAAGTGCTGGATTCTGACATCCTGAGACCTGTGTGTGGTTATGTTAAAGCAATAAAAGTACTTTTTTATTGCCTTGTGGGGGCCACATCAGCTGCTGTCCACCGGTATTAGTATTTCTTTATATTTGTTCACATTTTAACACCCAGACATTTTTCCAAAAAACCCCACAGTCTTTTGTGTTCACGTATTACACACTTTATCAATTTATGACAGTTTTTTTTTATTTTGGGTGCATACAATTTAGTTTCCAAGTAACACTTACCTTTGTTTGTGATCTTACTGAGCTCCTCTGGCAAAACACCTGGGAGAAATGATTTTTCCTTTTTACATCTTTGTCCTTTTGCCTTTTTTGCTTGGTCCCTGACATGCCCCTTGGGGACAAATAAAGTAATTGATTGATTGGTTAAGGTTAGGGAAAGACTGTGGTTTTGGTTTAATATTTAAATTGTAAACATGTCATGACTGATGTTACAAGTAACTTTTTCAGCATTAAACCAAAACCACGCTCTTTTCATAACCTTAAACAAGAGCTGTGAGTGCCTAAAAATCACAATAAAAACGTTGTATAATGCTATAGTTGGTAACAGTGGATATTGTATTGCATATTGCAGGGAAGAATATAACAAAGTTTCCTGATAATCTCAATAAAAAATGTAATCTGGGCAGCATTACAGTCCTTCAAAACATATTTGCTGTTGCACATTAGTAGTATATAAACCTGATTTCTAGGAGACGGGGTTCCAAATCTGTAAAATCCGCAAAAAAAACTACAGTGGCAAGCTCTTTGAGGAGATTATTTATCATTTTTAAAAACTGTAACTATATATTTGTGACCCATTTTTTTTACAGCTCAAGTAGGAATAACTAGAACTGGGCCTGAGTGCCACAGATAAGGTCAGAAAACATTGAAAGACAGACAGACAATATTGTTGATTTTGGTGTTTTCTTAGGAATTGTTGATAATAACAAAACTACAGAATATTGTTGGGCTTGTCCTCTAAGAAACAGAAGAGAAAACAAAATGCTTCTAGGGCTCAGGGCTGGTCAATAATTCAGCCAGTTACTGACAATATGTTCAGTCCCACTCTATAAAAGAAACTCTGTCTGTCTGATTATTAACTTGTTAAAATAGCTGCACATATCACCACATTGTCCTTATGTATGTTTCAGCATGCATGAAGCACAATATAAATGCTAATTTCACACCTCACTCACTGCTGAAACTTTTCAAGCACCGACTTGCAGTCAAGCCGGACCAAGTCTGACGTTGTCACTCTATTTCCAATTTCCGCAACATTATTACAGAGGTTGGCTGTCAGTGACATTTTGCACATAACAGGTTGGACTAGGGGACAGGGAAGAAATGAAGAAATACACAACCCTGCTATGGTCCCTTAGTAACTCTACACACCTACAGAGTAGAAACCCAGTAATGTGCCAGGATTAATGCACATTTGTATCCTAATACAGCCCTTAATTAAGGGAAAGCCGTAATTCACTTTCCAGCCTCTTGTTAATTGATGTTGTGAAGAACGCTAAAAGCATTCTGTTTTTATGACGCATGGCAAGCTCGAACTCTTGGAGTAAGGCTAGAAAATGTTGCCTTTGTATCTTGTTTTACCTCCATCCCTCTGTGTTGACCTGGTTAATAAAATCAGACCTGGCCAACATCCATCAATCACACCAGTAAAATCCCAACAGCAATCAATAACACAGAGCCTGTCTGAGTGTTATCAAGCCAAAAATGTTTTTTCCTTTTATTCCTCTGGTTTTTTTCTGTGTCATTCTCCTAAGTTTCAATTTGTCTCTCTCTGAGCTCCAGTTCTATAAAAATTAGGGCTGTAGTCTGCTGGTCGACTGGTCGATTAGTTGGTCGATATGCTCTTGTCCGACTAAATTCTCATTGGTCGAATAATCTCCGTGTTATTTTCATAAGGAGAAAAATGGAGTAATCCATTATTTCCTGCAGCAGGAGGGACAGACTAACAAATTAGTCTATTGTAGTGTATTCAAAACACCCCCGTTGTTTTTGAACTCGCCCAACCTAATGGAGACTGCTGGGTCTAACTGTACTCAACGTTTACTGAACGTACTGATTATTACTGAATCTGTGTTTCTCCATAATGACACAACTAGAACCCCCGCCAGGCTAAAAAAAATATTTTTTAATATTTGATATCTTAATGAATATCCATTCATTCGGAAATTGATAGCGTCTGGGAGTCTCTGTGCAGCGCTGTTTCCGTATGTGAGTCAACCTCTGTCGTTGCTTGGGAAACTATTGGTAGTGTGGCTCCGTTAAGGAGTATGTTTGCGTATGTTTGCCCCCTCCCTCCGCACGCACGACTAATCGATTAGTTGAAGATTATGTACGATTTTAGTTGACCAAGATTTTCTTTGGTTGGCTGCAGCCCTAATAAAAATGTCCAATCAAAACAATTAACCAGATCTATGCCAGGCTCAGAAATGAAGACACACCTGCTGTTAAAAGTTGATATATCTGCTGCAGTTCATCCGAAAAAGTCCACCTAACACTGATAAAAAAATTCACTGAGAGAGCCACTTCCATTAGAAGCCTCTGCAAAGTTGAGAACGAAATCATATAAAAATAATATATAAAGGTATGAAAAGTCTATACGGGGGTATGAAAGTGCTTTCTTCCATGAAGGCAAAATTACAAGGAAATTCCATCTACCTCCTTTTGCACACCACAGCAAAACAGCAATAAAGCTATGAGTTTGAAACTATAAAGAAATGCAGACTTTTAAAGCAGCCTCTTATTCTCAGGCCATGAGGAGTCTGGTTGTGGACTGATAACTTTGGTGGAAGACGCGCACTGTTATATATGCACAAGCAGGTACACACACACACACGCACACACTCACACACACACACCAGGTGCACACCACCGTGGAGTTTCCCCTTTTGAAACCTCAGGGTGTTCAAGATGTCTTCACACAACCCAACTGCTCCTCAACTGTTTTCTTATCCTTATAAACTTGCTCTCCAGAGCCTGGAAAACTGGCAGCTGAGATATAATTCTCTCACAGGGCTCTGTAGTTATGTTTGAAGAGGAGCCACAGAAGCTCTGACAATATTGGGAAAAATACTAGGTCATTAGAAAAAGGGCCAGGTCATGTTAATATTTTATGTGGCAATTTCAACAAACAGTTTTGTGCGTCACAGTAAATGAATGACAGAAAAAAGAAATAAGATGAAAACGGAGAGAGAACAAGTATACACAAACTTGAAGAAATGGGGACGGATCATGTATGTGCGTGCAAATTCATGTGCACATGCCTCAGTGCCTCTGAGCCTGGGTGCCAGCAAATCTTCCTCTGTGTCTGCTTTTATCAGTTTGCAGTATGTGCTCTGTTGAATTCTTACCAAAATGTATGTGAGTAGATACGTGAGCACTCAATGACACAAGGGTAGTCTGCAGGAAGAGAATGACCGGTAGAGTACGCTGGTCAGCAAAGGCACAAAATACTTCAGTGATTTTGTGCAGGTTTCAGACATTAAAAAGAAAAACGAGTCTTGAGTTGGGATTTAAATACTGAGACGGTATGATTCTCTAACAATGGTAGCGAGCTGGCACCAAAGAGAGATATCCCTCTATTTGATTGCTTTCAAAAATGGGGAATAACAAGGAGTCCTGCATTCTGTAAGCAGTGAGCATGGGTAGTACTTAAACTTAATAATTACATGAGTGATATATTACGACCCAAGGCTGTTTACTGTAATGATTTGCTGGTGGTATAATGCTTACATACATTTACATGACACCAGTGAAAAAAAATCTCTCAAATGTGTGACATAGGCTGTGTGTGTGTGGACTGGGTCGGAGTTTGAAAGCTGATTTATACTAGTGGCTTTACGTCCAGATAAGCATTTTCCTATCTACACTCTATGCTGTATTGTAATAAAAATAGACAAATGTTAAAATGCTTATCGGGATATTAATGTTTATTTCAAAATTGGTCACCTGTGTGTATGTGTGTTTGTGTGTATATGAGGAGGAAGGGGATTGGTGGCTCTATGACCCTGTTTACACTTGGTTTTAAAATGCGTCTTGGCTGATCGGATCACAAATGGTCAGCGCTAAATACAAGTGTAAACAACCACCAAGAGACATTGTAATCCAAACACTCAAACTACTTGCTGAGGTGGTCTGGGACGCATTTGAACACATATCTTTTTGCTGTCCAGTCTTTCTAAAATCAATCTGGATACAATCTGGATGTGCCAAAAAAAAATTATTTGGGCTGGGAGTCTGAACAAGGCCTTAGTTACTCTCCAGCGCTGGCAATGCATTGCAATAATTGCTGGAAAGGAGCCAAACGAATGTTATAAATTCCATCTGTGCTTCTCCTGCGGTGAGAAGTCAAAATCTCTGCTGTGAAAAAGGTCTGTGAATCTGACTCATTTGGGAACGAGTGTGCACTGTAGGAGGGCGTCTGCAAAGATGTACAAACAAACATAGATTACACCGTTTTGAGTTTGAGTTGCATCAGGTGTTTGCAGTGGTGGAAAGTAACATTTACAGTACATTTACTCAAGTACATAAATACAATTTTGAGGTACTTGTACTTTACTTGAGTATATCCATTTGATGCTACTTTAGGCTTCCACTTTACTACATTTCAGAGGAAAATATTGTACTTTTTTTTTCTAAAAAAAAAAGTTGAAGATTAAATCAGTAGTTCTCAAACTAACCCCTGTAACCCCTGTGTGTCGTTGTGGCTCCTTGTCATGTTACAGATATTTGAGTTGTTAGCAGTTCCACCAAATAAATAATTGTTAGATTGAAAGAAAATCGAAAGTCTGAAAAAACAGGTGTAGGATGCCTACTATATTTCAAAACAGAGAGAAACAGCAATACCACACAGGACTTAAAAACAACATAACAGAGAATTTTATATAGAGGAAGCAATGAATGGACTTTTTCTATTACATCGTTGTGGCTACTGAGGGTATAAACACATTATTTCATTATAAGACCTAAACTGTGCCTTTAACAAACTCAATCAATGATTACAAACACATGGCTTGTGGCCCTGCAGTAAAGTGATAATCAATAATGTGATTGTGTTTTTTTTCTGGAGCGGTTTGTGAAATTGAAGTGAGAAGATAACGGTCATGTGTAAGTATAATAAAGCCGCTCTGTAAAGGTCAGGTGAACATGTCAAGAATGAACACGCACACACATATGCTTCCAAAACACACATGCAGAAACTCTCTTACTTGCTGAGAGAAATCTTCAAATGTGGAATGATTGCAGCAAAATTCATCTCCTCATGCCATGACTTGAAAACAACCAGTGGAAACTCAGATGAAAATAGAAAATGAATAATAAATTTTGTGGTTGTTGTTTGTTTGTTATATAGATTTATGATGACGTAATGATTGAATTTTGTTATCATTTATTTACATTAAAATAAGACCCATTGATAACTTAATTGTGATAATAATCACAATTATTGTTGTTATTATCTGTTCTTTTAATGATTATTTCTTGCTTATTTACACATACACACACACACACACACACACACACACACACACACACACACACATACAAACACATAAACACAACAATATAGCGCGAACACACACACACACACACACACACACACACACACACACACACACACACACACACACACACACACACACACACACACACACACATTCATTTCCTGGAGACTTACCCTTACCATAACCTTTAACCACTGACCCAAAAATCAGCATTTTACCAACTGGGGACAAAAGCTGTGTCCCCAATTAACTGGTCTTACGTCTGGTGTGTGACCCTGAAAGTGACCCCCCCCCCCCCGCGCCACACACACACACACACACACACACACACACACAGCAAGTTTTCACAATACCGTGCTGATCTTTTCTTGTTTTAATTCATGAAATGTATTCATTAGTTAGTTTCATTAATTCTTGATGCTTCGGCAATATTGCTGTTGTGACATTCATGCCAATAAAGCAAATTTGAATTGAATTGAATTGTCCATAAATACTGTGGGAAAGCACACACAAACACACACAGTCTCCAAGCCAGTGCTACAGGTAAAGAATTCTTATGGAGGTTTTCAGCTCGTCTGCCGCCCACAAGCGAGATAACAGCGACACAGCAATCACACCATGATGAATGAGCTGTGATAGGCACTGAAAATTGCTCCTTGGTGGCTTCCGAAGTTTGGTCCAGGGACTCTATATCTCCAAAGTGAAATCAAAGCTCTGTGCTCGGCCAATTCTTTCTTTCACACCCTCTTTCTGTGGTGAAAACATTGTCTCATTTGTACTCCCCCTCAACCCAAACACACACACATCTTCATCCTCCCCCCTGCGCCGTTCCCCTCCTGTGTGAAATGAACCGTTCCATCTGAATCCCAGTCAGTCTCAATAAGACCAGTGACTTATTCAGTGGTGATATATGGCAGTGTCCTTCCCTCATTCACGGCTCCGCAGCTGATAAGCCAGCCACTCAGAATAACACGTTGGGCCAATTGCTTCTGCTTACAAGCTACTTTACGTCTTATCGTCTGATTCATCAGCGAGGAGGAGGAGTTGGGCGAGTGACAGGTTTGTGTGTGCGACTGTGTTTGTGTGTGTATCGGGGGATGAAGAAAGGCATGAAACACATGCCGACTGAAAATCTGGATTTCTCTGTGTAGCTCCAACATGAATCCATTTGTCATCTTTGATGTTCTACAGTAGCACATCAACATACAAAAGCAATATCAAAGCTACTGTAAAACAGAAAATGATGAGCTTTATCCACAGAATTACAAGGTTTGGAAATTCATAGCACATCTGCACGACTGATTAAAGCAAGTAGGTAATTAATTGACGAGCAATTAATCACTGTTAAGAATTTGATGGTGCAACAACATATTAAGTCACAATTAATGTGCAAAGTTGCAACAACATATTTGTGCATCGCTGTGCACATCTTTCAGTGGCTGGATTGAATTTCTCTACAGTTACTGCGCCCATGGCCCATGTGTGCTGTGATTGACCGTGATACAGCACAGCGTGAGTAGTTTTGCATATGACAACGATTAAAGCCGTTGCTGTCCTTGAAGACATATTGAAGGTTGGAGTTAATCAGGCTGAACTAAGCGAACTGTGATCAGTTCACCATTCCCTCTTTTGCATAAGTATCTGTTGCAAAATCCTCCCTTTTTTTTTTTATCAACATGGAGTTTCAGTGAACAGATTATGACTATAGCTTATAACTCACCTTTGGCCATGTTGATATGCTCATACATAACAACCAGCAGCTGTAACTGATATGCTTGTAGGCATTTGCAAGCTGTAGCCCTTTTTGTCAAGACAATAATGAGTAAGGCTGTGCCCCGCATATTTAGTCTGGTCTAATTTATATTCCAATAAATACTGTAAATTGTGCTACATTATTAGTTTTAATCATTTTAATTTTGTTTGGCCATTTGTTAATTATTCTCCCTCCAGTTAAAAATGAGTTTTTCTTCTTGTTCCCTCAGCTGGATGTTTGAGCTTCTCTGTGAGGAATGATATATTTGCAGTGTTTGACACTAGAAAGCTGTTTTCGCATTCATCTGCTGAAAATGGAGAGTTTCTGTGTGCTCACCAGAATACTGAGTTGAAGGAGTACCTATGATTGTGATTTGTGGCATCACAACTAATATGTCATTTTAAGGATTTTAAGGAACATATCAGACACAATTTATTTAATCCAAACAGAAAAATATGAGCGGAGGGGACCTTTAAGTGATGACAGGCTGAGGAGGAGCAGCGATTTTGAGTGACAGCATTATTTAATTTCTTTTTTATTTTATATATTCATTTAAATAATTTTCTAGTGTTTATAAATGAAGCTTTCATTCTAAAAAAAACTTTTAGGATTCATAGATTATTGATTATTAACATGGCAGGCGATTAAGGAAATTGTGTAAAAACTGCAAGCCTTGTAACAGGTAGCAGAGTGAGGGAAGTGAGAACTAGCCCTCACGCAATCTATATTTATAACAGAGGCTGAGAATGGCTGACATGGTGAGTTATCAGCTCCTGCTGATGCACTGTGATGTAGCCTCATCTGAAGTACTCAGGGCAAAACAATCGCGCAGCATCAGTTCCTCTGATCCCAAGAGGACTGAGTTTGGATCTGAAAATACAAAATGGGTTTTTGATATGGTAATTGTGTGTCAACCGCAGAATGTCAGCCACATGTAGATCAGCCGAGGACTGGAGCTACTAAAATGATATATAGACTACTGTTGATGTGAACACACCAGTGTGCATACAGTACTTACCAATATTGTTGTGATGGTAAGAGTAGTGTTGAAGAGGGTGTCTGTCACATTGATTGATGGAAGCTTTTTCTCCATTGACAGTCCATTTTCAGAGTGCCATAGGCCAATCTGCAGAGAGAGCACACAAACACACACACACACACACACATACAGATCGGTCACTAAGTCCATCAGCTGGAAAAGGCCAATAGAAACAATCTGTGCTTAATTGCCTTCCTTCTCTCTAAAGGAGAATCACTATGACCTTCACAAGACAGTGTAGGACAGAAAAGAGGCAAGGGACAGATCACTGCGGTGTGAGACAAGGTGAAGATGAAAGTTAGAGACTGCAGCAGAAAACAAAGACAACATGTGCGTGGCTCCTCGAGGAGTGAACACGGGGCATGTGTTCAATCAGAGGCAACAGAATGCATTCATTAAACCAATTACCAGCAAATCCTGTGGCGCGGAGCCACTTTCTCATTCTCATTACAGCTCAAGTGGGGATTCACACCTCCACCTCACATGGTGTCTTTCCTCTTATCCCTTTTCAAACTTTCTCTGCCATCTCCTGTTTCATTTATTTATTTATTTACTCAGCCCATGTTTGTCAGGTCTCTTCTCCACAATGACAAACTTTGTACACATAAGCATTTTGTAAAACTTACATTGCTTTTCAGCACTTTTGTGTACACATTCCTCTTACTCACCTTCATTTTACTATAATGTACCTGACAGAGAGAAACCTTGGTGATTTGTATGCTCTGACCTTGAAGGATTTACAGTATGTGGCTCCTCTAATGGCTGAGAAACTTTTTCAATCTTGGAGCTTATGAAATCTGTCAAAATATTGGATAAAATGAAAAATGCAAAGACTGTTTCCCTTAGTTATCTCATGAAAACTTGACTTTTGCAGTTACTACCAATGTATTCTCTACCTGTGCTGTGGTGTGCCGTACAAGATCTTTACAATTCACTTTCGACTGTGAAATACGACTTTACTGATGATTACATGGTAAGATTTATGTGATGTTGGTGATACAACACATGCAAAACAATTTCCATTTCCTTATCATGGTAATTTCACAAGCTATCATTTCATTTACGCAAGATGCAATTCCAGTGTCAATATTAAATGGAGCAGCTGCTGTATGTGTCGGCACTGAAGATAAAATCAAGATAAATCAAGATCAGATAACATGCAAAATGCTGTCTTTTTATTAGTTTGTGCAAGTTTTATTGATACAGCTTCACTTCTTTTTAGATTTAATAAATTCAGGGTATTTTAGGCCATCCTGTTCAAAGTGTTCCTCCTAAGATTACACTGTCTTATTTTTGTGGAAACTAGATAGAAAAAAGGCAGCACTTTCATTAAATATTCCTAAAAAACTACCTATGATTCACTCTGAGAAGTAAAATGACAATTCAAAGCAGTCTGTTCTTAGTCATCTACGTTCGAACTCTGTAATCTAACTCATTATGTAAACATTGCCACCTCTTCCTCGAAGAGTGTAGAGAAATAACATCCCTTATCATAATAATCAACCTACCTCCATTATGAATATTATATAGGAGGAGTAAATGAGAAAATATAGTATCTAATTTAGTCCAATCCATGTCAGTGGAATGAGTTCTCTGATTACATGCTGGAAAACCTTTTGGGACCTTTCTTGTTGGTTGGAGTCAGACCCAGAGAAGATGAACTGCTACATGATCAGTGATGGAAGTCTCATAAGTAGAAGCTACAATAAACAAAGCCCACTGAGCTTGGTCATACTTTGTTTCAAGGCTAAATTGACAAAAATCTCAGGGGATTTCTACCCATTCATGTTGATCACTGCCCACATTTGGAGGCAATTTAACCACTCTCCTAACACCAATAATGAATTCTGATGTGAGATATAAAAAAAAGGAACAGAGAGCTCCCGGAACGAAAGATTTCCTTTGAGAGTATATGATCAAAAAGATCTTGCCTTGCATTTCCTCTGGTGTACTTGTTGGGAGAAACAGCACCTTGCTCACACAAATAGACTACAGTGGCAACTACCCAAACTACCCTGCATAACACGGCACACACTCCACCCTCTACTGATGATGGCCTCAAGGAACAGAGAGGGAAAAAAATGTGCACGTATTGTAGCACGGCACAAAAAGAGACCCGTGAAATACAGTGTTCAGCAATCAGCATATACAATCAGTTGTCAAGAGCCTGTGGAGGTGGTGGGAGGTGGAAGTCTGTGGCTTGGCTGGGCTCAGCAGGTGTCATCAGAGGTCTGAGCATGGGGGTGACTGAGAGGGTAATGGGATGGGGTGGCACCGTGACTCCTGCCCAGGAACAGGAGGTGGAGAGAAGGAGATGAGGGAGCTGTTAGCAGGAAGAGAGAAGAAGCATACGCTGGCAGGGGAGGAAGTGGTCCTTTGGTGGCCCTGCCGTCAACTCTCTTTGAGCTGGGAGAAGGGGGGTGGGGGGTGGGGGGTGGGGGGCAGGGGGGATAATAGAGCTGTACTGTCTGTGAGTCACTCCAACAGGAAGGAAGGTGTATACATCAGCTAATGTAAGCAGGAAAGCACGCTTGGGAGCAAATACACCGTGACATTTATCAAACAGACTGAAAACCTTTAATGTTGCAATTATTCTTTGTAAAACTTTATGTAACAAATCACACTTTTTATTATTGATTTGTGCAATAAAAATGGAGGCTACTCATTATATAGCAGAAATAACATAAAGAGATGACAAGAGAGGGTCTTAATATTGGAGAGACACAAATACACAACTAATTAAATTGATGAATTATTAATCACAGCCCAACAAAGTTTGCCAGGAAAGAACATCCGTTATCTTACATGTCATTTTCCTTGCAGCACACTTTGTAATCATTCTGGGGGTTGCGTGAAAACTAAAGTGAAGGGCACCCTAAGCATTGCATTAATCTTGGTGAAGCAACAGCATTGAAGCACTGCCTAAAACCTCATTATACAGGCGGCACAACCCGAGAATCTATTAGACTCCTAAGCTTTTATCATAGAGAGGGGAATCAGCATATTACCGTATACCAGACTGTGTTTGTGTACAACAATATAAATAGCTGTAGCTTGATGTGTCTCATTTGCAGTGTTATTAATTTGGTATTTACCCTGCAATTACAATAAATAACTATGGTGCAGTATAACCAGCGAATCTAGAAAACAAAGTTGATGAGTACTGTGCACTATGTTTTTTCTAGAGAAACAGGGAGGCAGGAGGAAGAATAGGTTATAATAAGATAGAGGGGAATAGGAGAGAGCAAAAAGGAAAAGACTGTGAGAGAAATAGAAAGATGCAGGGGAATGTCAATCACTTACTGAGTAGGTGCAGTGAGGCTGGCAAATGGAAAGAAAATCAATGAGAAAGTATGAGGAGCAGCCAGCTAGGGAGCCAGAACATAAGGCGGAGAGAACAAGAGAAAGAGACTGCAACTGAGAGACAGAAAAGACAGACATGGAGAGTGAGGGAGACAGTTTATGCGAGTGCAAAATAAAGAAAAAGAGCGAGAATGTGAGGAAAAAGAGAGGGAGAGAGAGAGAGAGAGAGAGAGAGAAAGTGACAAAAAGTGGAACGAGGCACCCTGTGAGGGATTACCCAGGGTTCATTCTGCAACCTGGAATTACAGCATGAGGAAAAGATTAGGGTGGCTGCTCACTGAAGCGTCAGGATTGGCTGATTTTCCTGTCAGAAAAATGCCGTATCCAATAGGGTGTGGCGAGACTACACTGTGACAGACACATCCATCATATATGAGAGAAGCAATAGCCACCATTATCAAACATAATGTCATACAGCCCACTTACACCGAGGCTAAAGCATTCAGGTGTCGCAGCGGCTCAAATGAGTCTGAGTCGAGACGGAAATGTGTGTGTGTGAGTGTGTGTGTGTTCCTGGCTGTATGCTGGCATGTGTGTTAGCCCGTTTGTGGCTGTGTGTATTGCAGAAGCAAAATATCCTCACGGGCCTCTGAAGGTGGACATTTATAGCAACATTATGTTTTTTCAGCTTGACGAAAATATGCTGAAGTAGATGCAGTTTATGCCCATCAGCGGACATTTCCACCAGTTGAATCAGCAGCTAGTGCCTGGTTAAAACTAAACAGAGGACAGTTATATTTAGAGCATGCCCACTCTACCTCACAATGATCACATTGTGCATGCATGTTTTCTCTATGGAATAGTGAGTGAGAAAAATGGGCTATCTTTTTATAGAACCTCTCTCTGGCATGACTCATCATCAATGGCACGGACACTAATCAGGGTGGCATCGTAGGCGAACTTCAGGGGCTAGACGGACACAGGTGGTGGTGTAGGTGGTTGGCGCTGACATACAGTAAAGAGAGGACTGGGGAAAGCACGCTGTTGTCACTCTAGTGCTGATTGGAAAGAGTTGCAGACTTTTATTCTAGCAAAATTCTTGCTAATATTAATAATCTGTTGTTACTTCTGAAAACACACAAATGCATGATGTTATTTTAGACGTGGTAATTCATTCCAAAGCCAGTCAGCACGCTCATTATTTGGTATTACGGTGAATAATAGCATTGCTTGTTCTAGCATCATAATGAGACACAAGCTCAGAGTTGAAGAGGAGGTCTTTCGGCTGGCAGAACAGATCTTCAAAGCAGCGCTGTGTGTTCTCCGAGTACTGCCTCCCCTGTAGAGCACACAGCAAACAATGGATGCCCTCGCAGTCACAGTCCCTCCTCAACCCGTGCACCCCGACACTACTGACTGTCCAAATGTCTTCTTCTCTAGTGGCCATAGTTAGTGAAGACATACTATCAACACTGGGGACAGAGAAAGACCTTTCAAGGTTTGTTCAAATCCCAGATTGCTTGTTATCTCCATCAATTCCAACTCAATTCCAGCTCTTCAGTCATCTGAAAGTGTAGCATGATGATAAGAGATGTGCTAAGTCATTAGAGGTCATGATTGTATGACATGATGATGTTACAACATTTATGGCAGCCGTGTAAATGGATACCACCACGTTGTCTAAGCATGAATGACTGCTATCATTTTAAGGTAGTACCTCTAAAAGGCTCAATAGCAAGAGAAAATAGAGCTACAACACACAACTGTGGAAGGCTGTGTCAATAAAAATCAGATCATATGTGTAGTCACCCACTTTCTGGGTCTTTCTGGGGTGGGTTAAGAAAACTGTGAGTGAGGTGAAAGGGTCAGCTACTGTAGAAGAACTACTTTTTGTTTGACGATAAAGGTGTCAGTGTGTTCAAAACGAACTAGTTCATTCAATAAATCTGGAGGCCAAAGTGTACAGAGCTGCTCTGAACAGCCACATGGGGTACAAAGCCAGCCTTCATAGAGAGGCGAGTCAGACATGATAATTATTGAAACAGAGATTAGAGCGCACAGTTTGGGACAATAGTGTTACACTCAGTTTGACACAAAATATGACTGAAATAACTGTATAAAGAATGAAAAAAAGGAGCTTGAGAGAGAAATTCAAACCCTGCTTAGTGGGTATGATTGTCAAATTGTCAGTTTTGGAAAGTTACAAAAATTATTGTTCCCCCCCAGTCCCTATAACAGGTGGTTTCAGATGCTGTTTGACCCGCTGAGAGGCACTTCATTTAAAGCATATTGACACCTTGACTATCTCTCTAATGTGCTAATTGTTTGGAAAATTTGCATTATTATTTTTTCTCTTTGTTCTTTGTGTATACATATCTGTATATGCCGTATTTTGGTACTATTTCTTCCTTTTATAGGGTTTGCTGCAGGCTATTGTATATACTGCATAGTGAGAATAACTGGTATCACTGTGTTGTGTTATATATAAGTAGATAAAATGGAAGCATTCTGCTGACTCATGTTAAGTTATAAAATGATGAAAAACAATTGATCACAATGATGTTGACATCAAGTGGGAATTATTTAAGGAACCAAACAAGACTGCAGGGAGAATGTGTGAGAATGTACCTGTCTGTGCCCAGAATGCAGAACAAATAAAACAATACATGTAAAGACTCAGTGTGCCTATGGTTGTTCTGTAACTACATTATATCTTGGTAGAAATTCATGGGTGCACCGTGTAGACTGATAAAAAACAGAGACACAGAGGCAAACTTGCAGGCACACAGGCACAGAGGCACTCAGGCACATACACATAAATTTGCATGAACATGCATATTACACACATACACACACACACTCACGCAGCCAAGCAACACATACACAGTCTCACCCAGCCTTGAAATCCGCTAAGACTGGGGGATCTTGCAAAACAGCTCATCCATTCTGCTTTTGATCTATTCCCCATCTCCAGCCTGCAAAGTGCAAACTGAGAAAAACAAAAGAGGAAAGGGGACTGCTGTACGTCTCAGAGAGACCAAACAAAAGAGAGAAGTAGAGACACACACAGGATGTCGGTGTGTGATGTGAGTCTCTGAATTTCAATATGTAGACACAGATTCAGGTTGATAATTCAGTGTGATTGCGTTTATTTATTATTTGATCTCATACACTGTGATTGGTTGCAATTCATTTCGCTTGGCGTTGTCTGGTGCTTTAATATGCGTGTGACATACCCATACTGCCTCTATCATGTGTTTTGTACACACTCAGGAGAACGCAATTG
The DNA here is from genome assembly GCF_910596095.1 of Thunnus maccoyii. Classification (NCBI taxonomy): domain Eukaryota; kingdom Metazoa; phylum Chordata; class Actinopteri; order Scombriformes; family Scombridae; genus Thunnus; species Thunnus maccoyii. The sequence goes on from NC_056538.1 coordinate 18,029,883, forward strand.
CATCAAATCTTGCCTTTGACGGGCTTAAGATTTCCTCCAAGGTTTCGAATGAATCTCGGTCAAGATGCAAGAAAGAAAGTCAACAGAGGAAACGTCTTGAGGGAGAATATGTCAAAAGATGACTAATGTGATTTGTAAACAATGCTGCCCAGTTTTGCCCCAGTCCCATACATTTAAATCAACAGCCATGTCGTGCATCTGACACATCTTGACTGTTACATCACTGCTGAAAATGACTGTGTCAGTGTGCGTGTGTGTGAGCCTACAGAAGTGAGAAAAAAACACATCCAAGTCAGACAGCATTAGTTTGTATATACACGCACGTGTTGTACAAGGATTTATAATCGGAATCAAACCCATTTATGTTAGGCAAGACATTCTAATTATACTTCAAAAGCAATACATTCAATTACATTTATGACTTGTGATAAGGTATTCATCCACATTCTAGAAAATGAAATGAGAAAAAATCTAATAAAAGTGACTTGAGTCTTTTGCTAGCTGACAAGTTGTTTTTTTTCCTCAAAATTCATAGCTTCTCTGACCTCCAGGACTGTCTGCAGCACTCAGGACATTTAACTCATAACAGAGACAGCTTTGTGTGCAATAAACTGGAGGAGAGAAAGTCACTGATAAACCGATCCACAGGCTTTGTGACTGAACGTTACTGACATTGACGAGAGGGCATGTGGCTTTAACATTGTAGCTAAACTTTATAGAGGTTTTTTTTTTTTTTTACATCAGAACACTTTTTCTAAATGAGGTTTACATGGTGATATGATAAAAATAAAATCAGTGTACATTGAGCAGAGAGCATCACTAACAACAGTGAGATTAAAGCACCATAAAAGAAGCAGCTACCCCAGGGAGGAGTGAACATAAAAAATGGAGCGAGCATGCAAAAGGTTGTTTGAGGCAGCGATAGAAAAGATGATACTGAATTCACACTGCTAATTTAAGCTTCCAAGCAGCTGATTCCAAACTCTGAAATCCCTACTGGAAAAGCACAGAGCACCTTCAGTCTTCACAATAAAATGAGCAGAAATGGGGGGAAAAAAAGGTGTCACATAAACAAGGTGAAAGAGAAACCGTGTTAAATGGATGATCTTCAGTTACAGTAATGTAGTCTGACATGCTGCAACGACATGCTGCAGTTCCAGTGGCTGGAAACATGAACAACACACACAAAACACACCATCCACAGCAGTATGACAAGAACAAAGAACAAGAAACACACCCACAGTGTACTGTTCAGTCCCAATATGCTGCTGAATACTGTTTTCGGGGTATGGCTTGCAACAGATAAAAGATTGTATAAAATGAAATACCGTTTAAAGACACAGGGAGGAGAGGAACAATTTTTCCAGCAGGCTTTATAGCCCTTTGATGTGATCCTCAGAGATCTTAGGCAACTTTCATGGACAATTTTATTTAACAGTGAAATAATAATTATATAAACTGCATTGCATGCTGGTGAATAAACTAGTATTTCTTTTCCCCTGCTGACAAGTAGCAGTTTTACATGTTTCTTCTTTGTCTCCACATAATCAGTGTTGCTCCCTTCCTTTGTTGACTGCTATACTGAAAACTATTAGAGGCATTCCTAACAGATTTTAAATCTCACAGGCATTTTCTGAATATCATGGCTCTGACCCTGATAAAAGACACAATGATTAATGATGAAATTCAATTTACAGGCTAGGAATTTATGTTTGACACCAGAACACCTTGTTTGAGGAGGCCATCTGACTCACCTTTAGTTCTGATTAAAACTGCTACCTCTTATGATGTAAAACTTATGATAATTATTGTTTGCAATTTCACAGCTGTAACAAAGACAGACAGACACTCTCTCTCTCTCTCAGCCTTACACGCGCGCGCGCACACACACACACACACACACACAGTCAAAGACTGATATATATTTAAACTGCACAGCTGGAAGAGATCAGAAGGCCACGTTAGTTTCTGAACACACTCTCACTTTCGTGGCGGTAGGTAGGTCTATCAGACCAGGTTAAAATGTATTCATCTCTGCTGGGGCCTGAGTCAGAGAAAGAGATTCAAGCCATGTCGTGGTGTGCTGAGCTACACTGAGCTCCTATGATAAAGTCCTTCAAGGAAAGAAAAGGGTGGAGGTGTAGTGAGTCTGACTCTGTGTCTTGTTGTGTAGAAGGCAAGGACACACTTCCTGAGACTGTCTCTGAGCAATTTATTTTCCAACCAGCAGCAACAGCAACTGTATTTGTGGAGAAACAAAACATTGACAGGGTTTCTCTTGCATAAATGCTCTCAGCGCCTACCCGGGAAAAGTCCTGACACAAAGAGAATATGCACCATAGCATTACAAAAAGAATAAATAAAATGCAAATTATATAAATAATTTAATCGAACATACTGTATTTTCTTTCTGAAAAATAACACAAAAATAGCCATGCATAAACTCACACACCTGAAGTTGTGAAGAAACAAAACATTCACGGGGTTTCTCTTGCATAAATGCTCTCAGCGCTTGTGTGACATCATGAGTAAAGTCACTAAATGCCCCATGCTAGCAAACACAGTCTCAACAGTACACTCTAGCGTGACAAGCTACACGGCAGCCCTGAGACACACACAGGCCTCGACATACTTCTCCCCTAATTAGCATGAAAAGAAATAAAATTACAACTCTGAAACATAACAATGTTGATACACTGACTTAACATGCGTTTTTCAGTAGGCTAACTTGACTTCACATTTACAACAAAAACAAGCCAACGGAAGTGCGGTAAGTGCAGTTTGTAAAATAAGATGCTCGCTATACTTCCGGTGATATTCCCTAAACATTTCCCTTTATGGAGAGGTGTCTAACCTTAACATGAAATTCAATATACTTGTTTACACAATTTCATAAGAACATACTGATGACATATCAACAAAAGGAAGCATGACAGCAGAAATGCTAACCTGTATCCTTCAAAATGAAAGTCTGGCTTTGATCCATATAGAATTCTTCCAAAATGTACAATGTCCTGTTCATAATACAGCACAACAACATCAAATTACTACATTCACCCCTACTGTAGCAGATGTTTTAATTTAACAGTCTATCTGTGTAAAGAGCAGACAGACACAATGACCTCTGAAGACGACACTGAACAGAAATAAAAAAGCCAGCCTTTCCCTTCACCCCACAGTTGAACTGATGGACTGTCCTCCCTTCTGCTCACAATTGTAAGTGCATAGTCTTCAAATATTCTACAGGAATAAAATAATTCCCCTTTAAGTTGAAGGACAGTTTTTCTCTACACACAAAGGAATCAATTACTAACCCAAGGCGTCCCCCAAAAGAGCACCAAGGATCCTATTTCTTCAAAACGCACCTTCTAGACTATAAGAAGTTTTACAACTTTTGTCTAGTGCTTGCTGGCTGCTGCTTCTTCCCTTTTTCTCCTGGCCTTGCCATGATGGCCCATTTGTTGTGTTTTGGGTATTGTCTTCTTGACTTTTTATGAGAGCTGAAAACTTCAGAAAGAAAACTCCCAATTAGAAGGAAAGACTGCAAAGTTTAGCCATCAAACACAGTTTGCCATTTGAATATACAGTACTGTGCAAAAGTTTTAGGCACTAAAAGTAAAGTGAGAATGCTTACAAATATATTGCTATAAATTGTTTTAATTTATCAATTAACCTCTTACAAAGATGAGTAAACCTAAATGAAATCAATATTTGCTGTGAGCAGCTTTGACTTTAAAACAGCAGCAGTTCTCCTCGGTACACTTTAACACAGTTTTTCATGGTATCTTGCAGGTAGGTTGTTGTAACCATCCTGGAGAAAGAATGTTCTTCTGTTGATTTATTATTTAGGCCATCTCAGGTGCTTCTTCATGTAATCCCAGATTGACTCTATGATGTTGAGATCAGGGCTCTGTGGGGGTCATACCATACCATCTATTGCAGGTCTCATCATTCTTCTTGTTGCTGAAAATAGTTCTTTATGACTCTTGCTGTATGCATGGGGTCATTGTCATGTCATTAATAAATTTAGGACCAATCAGACACAGTACTGTATATTGTTTTGGTAAACTCCTATACATGTATATATATGAAAGAGGAGCTAGAAAAGATGTGAGGAGTAAAGGCAAAAGTGGTGCTAGTGGTAATCGGAGCACTGGGGGCTGTGACCCACAAACTGGGAGAGTGGCTCCAGCAGATTCCAGCTACAACATCTGAGGTCTCTGTCCAAAAGAGCAAAGTCCTAGGAACAGCAAAGATACTGCGTAGAACCCTCAAACTCCCAGACCTCTGGTAGAGGACCCGAGCTTGAGGAAGACACAGCACCACCACCACCCCCCATGGGAGGGGGGTGAGAGGGGGATTTAAAAAAAAAAAAAAATACATACATACACACACATAAAAAATACATACATACACACACGTACATACACACACACACACACATATATATATATATATATATTTTTAAAAATCATATAGTTAATTTTTCAAAGGTTTTTCCGAGGACCCTTTTGTTAGAGCTCCTGTATTGAACTTTCCAGCCTGCCACTGAATGCACCAAGACTAGAATGGTAAAAGTGGACAAACAATTAATACATTTTGGGTTTATTATTCTTAATTCTGTTACATTTGCTATACATTAACCCCTGTCAGACTGCATGTACGGATCATGTGTGTTAGACTTTGGTTTCATGCTCTACTGAGTGTAAGCAGAAAGAAGGACACTGACCCAGAACAAGGCCAGGAGTAAGTGAAAAAACCCGATTTGGTGATATAATCTGTTTTTTTGATAGGTTCACTGTGAAAAACACATGAAATGAGGTGTCTTACATAATGATCTTATATAATGATGTGTTTCCAATATGTACCGTGATTCTGAAAAGCTAAAGGCCTGGCATGAGAGCATCAGACTATCTTTGACAACCAATCTTGTAAAAGGTGTGCACTGATGTAAAGCATAAATAGTGAATAATCTAACTCAGAGAGTGAGACAGTAATCTCAGGTAATTCTCTCTCCAAATGTAATGTGCATAGCATTTTCTAATTATACTTCAATCCTGTCAAAATGCTCTGAGAGTGCTTACAGGCAAAATTTCCACTACACTCTTTGGAGGTTCCACCGAGATCACTAACCTGCCAGGGTTCCTCGGGAAAGTTGACCTCTCCGTGGCTAGGACAGTCATAAAAACTGGGGAAACCTTGAAGCCCACATAATCAGAAGACTTTCTGAGACAGCTGAGGTCTGCTTTACAAGGAGCTGATAGTAGTAAGTTGAATCTCAATTTATAGAAATTAATTGGCAAGTAATTATGTGGAAATTTGCATTTTGGTTATGCTAATTAAATTCTAAACAGAGGGTTGTAAAACATGCATTTGATGGTGGATTGACGTTCTGGTGATGTCGTAAGAAAACTCTGAGCTTAGAGAGGAAACTCCTTGGGTGTTTGCCTAAAAAAGGGAGAGAAAATACTGTTTCTCTTGCCTGGAAAGTGCGCGAACTGGGAAGAGCGGTAACTCTTTGCCTGAGGGTCCCTTTTGGGCGAGGCCCAATAAAAGCACTGAGTGAGTTTGGAATTCATTGCCAAGGCGTCAAGTCCTCGTAAATATCTTTGAGCCAGCTGGTGTGTGTAATGAGTGTATGGGATTTTCTTGATTAAGTGGGTTTTTGGAGGGTTTCCTTCCTCTCCTTGCATGTTTGTGTGTTGTTTAGAACAATTAGATTATACATTGTATAATTATGATTGTGACAGGATCATATGAGAAAGCTGCTGTATAAATCAAAGTCCCACCCACGGGTCATCTCATGAACAAATTATATGGAAGCAATAGAGTAGGAAAGTGGAAAGAAAAGCAGAATAGACACACACACACACACTTTCTCCAGAACAGGACACGTACACTGGAGTTGTGCTGGAAAATATAAGAGAACAAATACAGTACATCTGCCAACTAGTATGTTTCGGGGCACACAGCATGATGAGCTTGGCTTCATAACAACAGCACTACCAACCGAGAGTTGGTAGGGGGGAGGCGGCCCCACACAACATGTTCACTCATAGGCTCCAGCATTACTGCTTTCTTTAGCCTAACTGTCTCCACTTTGGAGGCTGTCTTGAATCTGTCAACCTGCTGTGCACAACCACAAACCTCTCATCCCCTCACATTTTCCGTCTTTTCCCCTCTACCTCGCTGTACCTGTCCCCTCCCTCCCTCCCTCACATTGCAGCAGTGGAGAGAAACTGAATTGAGTGCATCTGCATCCGCAGCAGTGGGGGCAGCTAGAGTAATAGTGTTCTCAGAGACAGGGTGGTAGCAAAGAAAAGGGGAAGGGAAGAAAAAGGCAGATTGCCGTAATAAACATAGGAGCAGCGCTGACAGGAAAAATATAAATCCAATAGAAAAGAGAAAGAAATTGAACGAGCACATTCACCCTTTAACTGGAGGAAGTCTTGTGTAAATAACACAGCTCAAATCATTTCATGCAAATTGAAGTGGTGCCCATGCAGTACAGTATGTGCATATCCAAGAGAGTGCAAGGGTGTGTGTGTGTGTGTCTAACATATTCCAGGCACTCAGCATTGCCTCTGATACAGGAAAGCAGATGAAGATAAAAAAGGTCTCCTCTTACTTCACCTCCTTGGCTCCACCTCTAAAGACCTTGACACAAGGACACCTGGGGACTAAGGTTTATTAAAAAGTGCAATCTGGCTGTAAATGTTCAAATGATAATTCAGGAAATTGGACAGGATGTACTTGGTCAGGTCTGGATGATTTAACAGTTTATTGATGATCTCTTCAAAGAGATTCACCATGGAGGCAAATGCACAGAAATGAGAACATGGGACTGAAACATGTGGCAGGAAGACACCATTAAAAAAATCAATATACAAGGTTAAAGAAAGTGTAGTGCAACCAAGAATCATGTTTATTTACATCAGAGGAACAATTGGTTTGAGATGTGGCTGCCACTGCTGAATAGAATTAATAGAGGAAATGAGGCAAAATAATCAAAATGAATTTGATTGCGCTGTTGAACATGGCTAGATTATTTTCTACCTGAGGTAGGAAGCTAATCAGTTCTTTGTATTTAGGCAATTCACTTCTAATACTGCAGCAAATGTAATCTACCTTGATGAGGAATGAGTTGGGACACTTGCTTTCTATTTCAGTAAATCTGCCAGGGGTAGTTTGGGTAGCTTGTTCATTCGTCTAGGGAGGGATTTCTATTACTTCAGGAATAGAAAAAAAACATTTTCAAGTTATGTTGAGGGGATCTCAATTTTGCACAATAATTCCATATCAGGGGAGCAGAATTTTAAGATGGGATGAAATAAGCTGAGAACGAAATGTGCAGCTTCACAGACAACTGGTGCAACTGAGTCCAAGTCACTATAAGATGTCTAACATTCTTTCATTCTTCTTTGACCTCTGTTTTATGGCTATGGCAGTTTGAAGCTGGGTAACCACCAACCTTGCGAGCTTCATAAACACAGGATGTCAGAGCCGAATCTATTCATGAGCATCAGATTTTGTAAATCAGCTGTGGACTTGATAATGAGAACAATTTGCTCTAAGTTGGCTGCCATGTCCTGCTGTAACCTACTCAAAACCTACTCGCTGCTCTGTAGCCTCTTCCAGTGACTCCAACTGACTCTTTAACTAAATATTTCTCTCTTTCCCTGCTGTTTCTCTCTCTTCTCTTTCTCATGTGGTTTTTATTCCAAAGCCTTGATTAAGAGCCTCTATTATAAAACTTAATTAGTGATTCTCCTCTCTGCAGGAACTGGCCAAGACTGTTTGCAGCCCAGCAACCCCCTGCAATGCACAGAGATGCAGGCGTGTGCATGTAGTATGTACAAACACACATACACACACACATACACAAAGACTGAGAAATACACGAATGCAGCTTACATAGCACCCTCTCTCTGGCACTCACACACAACATAGCCTAGCGCTGTAACAGGCAACAGCTTGCCTCCCCCAAACTGCAATAATTACTCATTTTACAGCTTCTTCCAATTAGCAGGCGTGCTGCTGTCAATGAGCTCCATGCAGAAAATGATGGCCTGTCAAGGGAGGCCAGGGGCTGCAAAGAGGCTGGTCTGCTCTGTCAGTATGGTGTGTTGCTGCGGTTTGGTTGGCTGGCAGGCTGCAGTTTGTTTGTTTTGGAAGAGACTTGTGCCTCTGCTAAACATGCATAGATGGCGATAGGCTTGTCGTGTGCGATTGTGTGCAGAGCCAAGAAGCAGGCAGTGGGGGCTGGCACCAACCCCATCAGTGCTCGCACATAAACACTGACACACACAGTGTAAACATAGAAACCATGCATGCATATACACATACTGTGAGCTGATGTCAGATAGATCAGTCAGCAGTGCCACAGCTGCCACAGCCTCGCATCAGAATAAAGTGACAACAGCTCTAATACTTCTGATCCCCCGAACAGAAAATGTGGTAATCTATTCTAGCAACAAGGGTGTGAGTTGGGAAACTGCTCCGTCTTTTGATGTTCCTGGAGAGGGGAAAGCAGGCTGTGCTTTCAGAGGAACAGGTTGAGTTATATTAGCCATTTATACGTATCCAGAATGATACTGTTTTACAGCATACCCCTGGTGTTCACACCATCTGGAGAGTATACATTCAGAAACATGCTCACACTCGCACACACAAGCCAAGATAGCTCCTGTTAGACACCTTTATCTAAGTCATTACACTGGGCTCGTGAATAGACGTAGCAAAAGGATATAGAGGATTATAGCCTATTCCCTTAAAATAATATGATTAGTCATTTCAATGAGAAACAGCAGTGAAGGTCAGTACTGTTGCCTTTAGTATGAAGTGTAGTGACAGCTAAAATAGTGCATGTAAGAAATACTGTTTTACTGGTTCTAGTTTTATAGTTTTGTCTTTTTTCTTTCTGTCCAATTTGTCTCCTGCACGCCCTTTCTGTCTCATTTACTTTATGCTTGTCATCCTATTGTCCCCTTCCCTCATCTATCTTTTCCTTCTCTCTCCATCCTACCTCTGTGGAGTGTTGTTGGTTACAGGTGCCAGTGGTGCCTCGGCCAGAGCACGGATAATGCCATGCCAACTTCTTACACCATTATCATTGGTCTACCTGGCTGCCAACACAGGAGCAGCTGGGAAATTTACTTTTCCTGCCAAAACTGAACAAATACAGATGATTGCGTAATGTAGCCCCATACTACTAATAATAATAAGTTTATTTATATAACACTTTTTAAAACACACAGTTACAAAGTGCTTCTGAATCATCATCTGAAATGGTTGTTTTAAAGCTTCAAGCGATTACTGGAATTTTGCTTTTATGTTACGTTTACGTATTTATAGTGCTTCAGAGGGGTCAATTTCAGAGATTAGTATAGCAGCGATTAAGTTTGCATCAGACATTTGGTTCAAATGCACAGAAATAAATAAAGCACATTGTCTAGTTTTATGGTTTAATGTTCTGAATGGAGAGCATCAATAATATAAAGACTATTCCACATTTGAGCAGCTACATTGGCAAAATCCAAATAAGTTTTTAATTGAGTGTTGGGACAGTTATAAGCTGCTGCTTCGAAGACCTAAAAGTCTTTATAGTTTTGGAATATATTTTACTTTACAGGAGCCTGACCAGGTAAACACATTGTATGTCAACAGTAAAATTTTACATCCATCCTAAAGATGATTGGAATCCAAGGACAAGAGTCTGTAACTGGTGTTATGTGGTTGCTTTGTTTTGTTTTTCATTAGATCCTTACTGCAGAGCCCTGGACAAGCTGGAACTGAACCAGTGCAAACTCCGCTTCACTTTAACTGTACTTTCACTGACTTACTCCAAATCCTTACTGCTTAAACACAACCAATGCTTAATATTCTAGTCAGAGCTGATAGTTACATCAAAGACGCAAAGGCAAAGACTGGTGCTTTTTACTCATTAAGACAGACAGACAGATAGATCTATAGGTATATGTATGTATGTATGTATAGACAGATAGATGTGTGAAAATGCCTGACAGAAATTCAATTTGTTCAATTTGCTGCGGACTGTTGGAACCCCCGAGGAGCTGACGGTCAGGCGATCTATAGTGCAGCCACAGGGCTTGAGATGAGGGGATGGTGGGTGCTACCAAATAAGGAAAGAGAGGGTGGAGAAGTGGAAGTGGGCAACTGTGCCATACAACATGCCTCAATCTTCTTCTCTTCTTCAGAAAGTGTTGGATGTAAGTTGATGGAAGGTGCTCTTTGGTCTTCACAGGTTGAATTGTGAATGAAAGACCTGTGCTATGGATTTACTGGCTAGACATAGTGTGGGAGTTGTAAGTTATGAGGCTACTACTCTATTTTAACCAAACAAAAGACCTGAACTATCAACGTGTCATGTGTTGATGTGCAAATATTCTGCTTAAACTCTACGTGTGCAGGTTTAAGTGTGTATGTGTGTGTGTGGGCAGTGAGCCATCTTTCTAATCTCTGCCAAGGCCCTCACACATCCAACGTCTGCCTGGCCGAAGCTGCCCCAACCCAACAGCATGTGGGAGGTGTTAGTCAACAAAACAAACTACACCCCATCCTGTCCCCCGTCTAACACCTTGCCTCTCCCTATTAACATAACTGGCAGGGCTGCTTTATAATACTTCTGGTTGAAATGATCACATTAGGCCTGATAGCATTATCCTTCTGCTTGACTGGCCCAGTGCCAGTATAAAAAGGGGGTATGGGGAGACACAGACAAGGTTAATAAAGGCAGATGGGCAACTGTCTGACTCTTTTACCGGTTGCTTAGGTAAGATTTTTCTCTCACACAGGCAGGAAATCAATCAATCTTTTCATGGAGATCAACACAACCGAAAGGATCAAATGGTTTAAAACAGAAACTCAGTTATTCCTCTGTGTACCTTCAAACTGTCTGTGTCATAACAGAATAACAACAACTACTTAAAATGCTGTAGATAAGAAACCACAATACAGCTACAGTATCTGCTGCAGTAGAGTGGTGACAGTTTGTTGGATTATGGACAAGTTAATAACCATCATAAATAATGCAGCACTGACAGAAAAACACAATAGTCAGGGCAGCAGGGAAATGCACAGTATAGCTGTCAGGGTGAGAGACAGGTATTTCCAGGGGAAATACTTTGCATTCTTTGATACTGCAAAATGAAAAAGCAGAAACTTAAAGGATTACAGTTATCGGTTTATATCAAGCATGAGGTCTTAAGATGAATATTAAGTCCTGGCATTTATAGAAAACAGATTTTAAGAGCAATCTGTATAATAGGAGCACACAGCATCGACTACTGTCTGTGCTACTCACTCATAATAGGACACAAATAAAGATGCCAGTTGATAAAAAGAGGAATGTATTTGATTTTGTTAGACAAAAGGAAAGAGGCAGATGTTCTCTTGATTGCTTTTGTGTTTGTATTTATGTACTGTGTGTTCATAGAAAAGCCTTGACGCTTACTGAAAGTGTCTCAGTTCATGTCTCAAAACCACACTAAAGCTTAACGTATGCTTCGTCGCTAACACTTAACAGTGGTCTTTTTACATAAATGACCAATTTTCTTCAACTGTTGCAGTTCATATCGTTTACTTAACTGTCAAACACATGTAAAGTTTTGTAACGTCACAGACAATATCAGAGACTGTTGTGCAGTGTGATTGGAAAGGGTTTTGACAAGGAGCAACTCACCACTTCTTCAAACACTGGCAGAAGTAATGGGAATGGCATTTTTTTTTTTACTATTTTTTACTTAATTCTCTGAATTTTTCCCACCACTTGGTTCAACAATACAGTCTTATTTTTGTTCCAATTCCACAGTACAGAGATATCACACATCCTGCGATATCTGTCACATCAATGTACAAAATGGAAACGTTAGCCATTTTTGTGGCTCATATGAAAGATGCTATCTTTATAAATATTCTGAAACCTAGGGTTACCTGACTCTAACCACAAAAGTAAACACGACCACAGCCAGATTCTTCATCCTGATGCAGACCTCTATCTCTCAGCTATTTAAGGCTTCTTCTACTTTGGTGCTGATGCTTCCCTTTGATCTCATTTTTGCCTTACATCCATTACTCACATACAACCTATATTTTTTACCTGAGAGATCAACTGCAGATTTTAGCTGTTGATGACTGCTCAGCTCCACTGGAGCATTTAGAGAGACTGTTGATGGATGGGAGAGTTTTCCCTGACCAGTCTGGGATTTGAGGTGGTGATGTTCTTGTCTATCTGACTCTCTATTGACCTGGTCACTGCTTCCTAATATGGGGTTCAAGAATCACCAGTTGTCCTTCAAAGGGCTCTCAGTAGTCTGTACAATACTTTAATTTTACATTCATCTTCATATTTACACACTATTACAATGGGAGAATGTACTGGGTTATCAAATCACTCATACAGTATCTAACAACAGGTCCTCAAACAGCATTTCTTGGAATCAGATTTTAGAGATCCATTATCTAATGCTTGTCCAATTGTGGGTCCTTGACATGAAGCATTGGGAGCCTGATACTGCACATATGGTACATAGTACAAGAGCACCAACAGTTCAGCTATCCAGTCATTAAAAGGGCAATACTCTGAGCTTCTCAAAGCCTCTTGTCAATTACATTTCATTACTGACTATTTTCAGGCTTTGTAATCCTGGTAAATGTGTTTAATCTACAAAAAAATTGAAAAGCAATTTGAAACTGTTTTCCCTGGTGTGAAACTCAGGCAAAGAAATGTCAGGGGAGACTTCTTTCAGTAATGGCGCAGGGTAGTTCACTGAACAAAGTTTGGGTTCAGATTGAAATGCCTCATGGTGTCTACATGAGAAATATTTCCACTAAACCAGAGAGCACAACAAGACTGCTTGTTCAGGGAGCTTGAAAATTCCAGCATACACTGAGGCACAACTGGAGTGACTGGTATTGATCAATACCACCCATAAATCCCTGCTGATATACTGGAGTCATTTGGTGCAACGAGATAGCAAAAATATTACTAATTGTTTCTTTACTCTATAATGAATCATGGTGGTGAAGTTTCAGTCACAGCAAATACGACACAGTGCTCCAGTCACCTTTAAATCTGTACTGAATATTTATACAAAATGACTAAATGAGATGCCTGTAGAAATAAAACAGCAAACACTGACCAGTTTTGACATATCTTTTAACCAATACTTAGTCTCTGTGAACACATGCTTCTTTGAACCTTCAAATAGGTATCCCTGATATTAAACTTTGGCCTCTAGCACCCCAACATTTCTACTGGTAGGATAATGTGGATTATTTCACCAAAGGATGTCAACTGAGCAAGTGTTATCTCAGCTCCCTGATGTACGATCCAACTTGAGTTTCATCACTGCTATAAGGACAACTGTAACATTTGCCAGAGGTAGTACCCTACTGGGATCAGGACTATGCCTGAGAGCTTTGTGTTCAGCAATAATAGTCATATTTAGCCTGAGTCTATCTTAAGAGAAAAATGGAGGAATCTGTGTGAGTCACTTCAGAAATACTACATTATTAATATGTAAATTCTTCTCATACTGAACCAGTGACATTGACTTTATGCTATAGCTAGGCTGTACTGATGTTGTCTGCAGCCATAGCATGTGATTAGATTGAAGACAGATGATATTCACATCAGATTTGTAAGACTTGGAGTTACTTTACCTGCCTTAGGCCTTCCTTGCTGTTCTGCATGATCCTCAGGGCGTAGTTGGACCGCTGGCCTTTGCTGTTGAATTCAATGTGGCCTGTTAGACCTTCCAATTCTACCTATCCAACACAGAAACAGCAACACGTCAAAGGTCTCACCAATAAATCCTGCCAGTTTCCCTCTCAGCAGCACCTGTTATGAATATGACTGGAGACTACATTAGCAGTACTGGCTCAGTACTCAGCCTTTTGAAATATGCCAAATTTAGAATAATAATATGAAGACGAGGTCGTAATATCTCCAATTTACATCAAAATAGAAGAGCCATTACTCACTGAGAAAGACAAACAGTCTGATATCGAACACATGTCACATTTAAGTATTTTGATAGCCCAATCACTTACAGCCATTTCTCCCTAATAGGAAAACACATTTTATTCACTGACAGCTCATCTTTATCTCCCCTCCTCTATTGTCTCTCAGTGTAATGTAGAGATGAGATAAACTGACCTAGTGGAAAGGGAGTATAACTTTAAAGAAGATGAGAGATCAGACTACACATTATTATCTGTCAGTGAAAATATCTTGGCTCTAAAACATCCAATTAACAGGCAGAAAGTAATGAATATCTCAATAAGCTCAACTATCTAACATTATCTAATTAGTGCTGTTTCCTGCCCTTTGTGTTGCTGCAAGTTGGAGGGTAAAAAACAGAAAAACAAAAAACCCACAAAAAATTTCAAATTTAAAGGAATAATTTTTGTGAAATACTCTTTATCACGTTCATGGCGACAGTTAGAGAAGATGGATACCATTTTTATGTCTGTCCGTTGAATATGACGCTACAGCCAGCAGCTGGTTAGCTTTGCTTAGCATAAAGACTGGAAACAGGGGTCACAGCTAGCCTACCAGCACCTCTAAAGCTCCAAGGCTCATTAATTAACACATTATATCTTATTTGTTTAATGTGTACAAACAACAAAATGTAAACATGGCAATTTGTAGCATTACAGAGGATTAAGTGCCGGACTATCTCCTTGCAGGGAAAGTGACCTTGTGGAGTCTTGTTGTCACCATGACCCCATTTACACCTGGCAGTAACGTGAAATCTGAATCTGAATATCCTTTCTGTGTAAGGAAAAATGGATGTTAATGAAAGGTGTAAATGCACTCATTGTGATCAGAATGCGCTTGGTTCTTGCAAAGAAAATTCACCCAGCGAATTGAAAGGTCACCTCACTCTGCCTCTTCCTGCTAGCTTAAGCAAGCCTAGCAAAAGCTACAATTAGCAGTGGTAGCTATTAGTCTTCCCTCTGAAAAAATGCATGATGGCCATCCAAGGAAGTGCTTCTCTTGACTTGGGATGCACCATGTTTGTTGACAAGTCCGCCAGCCTTGCCTAGCTAATTTTCGTATTGAGATAAGATCACAATGTGGGTAGAATCAAGATAACAAGAGTGCTTATTAATGCTAGGTGCAAATTCAAAGCTCTTGGATCAGATTGCATTATCCAGATAATGCATCCAGATGCACATAACCTTGCCGTTAAACTACAAGTTTTTTTGACAACAACAAACAATAACAAGATACAATGTATTAATTATTGCACTTTAGAGGTGCTGGTAAGCACATTTTGTTACCTTTGGACAGCTGTTTCTGTTTCCTCCTAAGCTATGTTGGGTGTAGCTTAATTTTTAATGGACAGACTTGAGAGTGGTATCGATTTTCTCATCTACTGTAGCTCTCTGCAAAGAAGCAGATAAGCATATTTCCCAAAATGTCAAACTATTCCTTTAAGGTATGTAAAGGCCATTACTGTGGTCTATTTTTATCACGTCCAGCAGAGGCAATCTTACCATCCTCAGGTAATTCATGAGACTGGTGCCATGCTCCCAGATCTTGGAGGACTTGCAGGAGAGCTGACTGGCGCCAACGTTCTGGCTACGGTTCAACTCCTGGACCGCCGCCACCACCGCGTATACCGCATCAAAGAGCAGAGCTGAGGAGAGCTGCAGAGGGAGAGGGAGGGAAGAAGGTGAATACACACAGACACACACACACACACACACACACACACACACACACACACACACACACACACACACACAAAGCTGCAAAAAAACTCAAAGCACACAAACTGCAAGTGTAACATGTCAGTAGCTGGCAGTCAGTGAGGGGTTAACCCATCCCTGGAGTGGCAGTGAGATTATTCCATTAGATCATTAGAAAGACTCTGATCTGCTGACAGCGTTGAAAACCATCTCTCTCCGTCTCTCCGAGAGACTCTGTCCTTCCTACTCTTATCCCCAATGAAGCTGGCACACCCTGACCATCCCAATTACCGCCTGTCTCTCTCAGCCGGGGCCAGAAACAGTGGGAGAGGCAGCTTTTCCTCTCATCTCTCCTGTACAAACAGCCTCATCCTCACTACCACTGCATCCCGCTATGTACATTTGATTAAAATGCATGATGCCCCACATTAGAAACCAGAGGAGAGTCTGAGCTTCACTGTTGTACATCTGTGTAATAGAACTACAGATGAAATGGCCCTGATGTTCGGTGGATATTGATACAGCGCTGAGAGTGATTGTAAATTTTGGAGTCCAAAGAGGAGTACAATAGGCCATTAAACTGCAAAACTGTAATGTATTACCACCTTGAAATGGCTAACATAATTGGTGGATTGCACATTAAGAGCAATATGGTGCAGACAAACAGCCTGTGAAGACATTACAACCACGAGTCGATGCTTTTTCAGGTTTGACATATTGGAATAGTGTCTTGGTGGTTGGAACAGATAAAGTCAAATTGTTCAGCAAGTCAGCATCAAAAAGTGTATGACAAAATGTTACAACAGCATTTCTGATTATACTCCACTCGTATCTATTAATATCTTCGACATGAAGCTAATAACGTCATGGCATTTATTCATCTTTGTTCCACTTTATCTGAAATCTCTCTTGCTATCTCTCCCTTGCTTTGCTCAGTATCTTTTACTGTAGCATAAAGAGTAGATAGTATCAAGTATCAGCAAATTAATATTATATGACTCGTAAAACAGGTCTAGACCTTTATAAATTTTATTCGTATCTTAGAATAAATTCTGGATAGGAAAGAAATGTTCTTGTAAGAGCCACTAAGTTGTTCAAATGAGTGGTTCTTGTATGAGACCCACTCTCAGCGATATGCAAAATTACACTGAAAAGGACCGTAAAATAATAATAAATTACTACTGGGGATGTGTAAGGTTTGCATTTTTAATAAGCCAGTGTTAATTAGCAAATGTCAACTCTAGACTAAAGAGGCCTGTGTTTGTTCTCAAAAACTCAATCTGTAAATGTTTTGTTGTCCTGAGCTCCACTTCACAGACATCAGTGACAGTTTTTCTACATTATTTTTGACCCGTAACCATTTCCACTCGAGCCCCTCTATCACAGATGTACTCCATTTGTGTGCCAGCATGAGATGCTCTCACTATTTCGGGCCTCTTTTACAAAATATAATATATAACTAAAACCTTTCAGCATGTGGTTTTATTTGATCTTTTCTAACATAAATACAGTCATATACTGTGTACTGTCTAATATTTTAGTCTCAAATAAAGATAAGAATTATATGAATTGAATTTTCTCACATTCACTTATTTTAGTCTGCATGGTTCAAGTCTTTATCTTAAAATGCATTAAATGCCTGAGCTCTACACATGCAAAGAGGTCAGTTGTATGCGTTTGTTGTATATATGAGCCCTACAGTTACATTTCCTCCAGACCTAATTACTGTTAATGAAAAGACAGCATATTATCTATGTGCATGTCTAAATGAGTTAATCACTTTCTTGCACTGCCGTCATCAGCCTTTATTGTCTCTAGTTATTAGCTAATTAGTCACAAGTCCTGATTGCCATGAGCTCTGAAGTATCCGAGTGACCTGCTGTGAGCACAATACAACATTTTTTCATGCGTTCAAACTATTCTTAACCTGTTTCACCACCCAGCTTGTGTGAAACAGAAGGGGCTCATGGGTGTATGTATGAGCGTGTTTGTTTCCTTTTTTGCTGTCTCTTAACTTCAAACAGAGAGAGGGATTCATTCATTAATTAACTTTACTGAATATCTGGTTCCTGATGAAGCCCTTAAGAAAAAGAAGCGAACAGTGGCTGCTTTTTGCACCTATATGTGTTATTCTTGATGGTTATTACTGTATTTGTTAGCAGTTATCTCTAATTATTCATGTTTTAAGGAAAAGGAGTTCTCAAAAGTTATACAATTTTTATTTTCATTATTTTTTGAGCTAAAATATTTCAGTTAGACTAAACATTTGTGTTCATAATTGTGTGCATAACCATGTAGAGATTTTACTGATGGTCATATTCATTTCCATTACTGTCATTAATATAGATACTTTTTTCAGTATAAGATATACAGACATGTGAAATTATACTATAAGCTTCAGCAGAGTGGTTAGTTTCAAAACAAATAAATTATAGAAAACAATATTTAAATAAGATGGGTGTGAAATTATACAGTGAACTTTTCTTTACTGGTCACTGAGAGCAGGAATTCAATTTAAGAGCTGGTGAAGTTCATCTTCTTACTCTTGCTGTTTTTATGAGTGACATTTCTGGACAAATGGGTGAGAGTGTGGTTGTCAGATAATACTCATAAATTTAGTTCCCATAAACAAGTGGTCATTACGAAGAGGTGACACTCATAATGTTTATGCAGGTCATTTATGACATCTTACTTGCTGAATTTCAAGCATAATATTCAGACGAGCATGTCTCTTGAAATGAGTAAGAGAAAGTGAAGATAAGAATACAAAATGTTCTTGCATGAGGCCCATTATTTATGTCGAGTATGGTTGGCTGAAATGTACAAAACTGTTGAGCAGGCACCGGAATAAAACAAATGAAAAAGCAACAGTCTTCAGTAATTCATATGTAAACAGTAACTTGGTGATTTGAGGTTGTTTTGAAGTCACTCATTCACATATGCAGAGTACACTACGTTAAATGTTGAGCTACAGACACTGTTTAGATGAGAACAGTGGATGATTTAGGGAGGTGCTGTGAAGGTAAGCTACTCTTTTGCTCTGCATTTTCCTCTGAAGCAAATTTAACAAGGAAAATTCCATTATAAATATAATAAGGAGGGTGCCAAACGCTGTTAATGAGTTGTCTGGGAAACAGCAACTGCCTAAAGCAACACCTGCAATTACGGCAGTTAGCTGGATAAATATCCCTGTATATTTCATAGGCGTTTTTGTTTCTTAGTGACTTTAGTTGGAGAGCTTGACATGCAGCACTATTCTGGAGGAGTAATAACCCGAGAGGAGTTTGCACTTGGTAAGGATAATAAATATATGGGTTCATCCATTACTCTTACATGAGTGACCTTGGTCTTCGCTGTGTGTGATCGTGTGTAAGATGTGTGAACTAACCGGGGTGCCAGCAAAGGGTGCATGGTCACAGTTCTCTTGCCAGGAGCGGTTGAGGCTTAGCACAAAATCCTGGAAGAATGGATGAGTTTTGTTGAAAACAGAAAAACCAACTATGTTGACTCGTTGGTCGGCCACGTCGTCCAGTCGGAGTAAAGAGAATTCCTGTAGGGCAAAATGAAAAAGAGACAGGCAGAAAGAGATTATTAGGTAAAGCTGTCATATTCTGCCATAATCTGCCATAATCTACATTAAATAACACCAAATGATATATTGAATTATTGTCAAGTGAATAATTATCTTTCAGTTAGTTTTCATTGACTTTCATTATTCCAGCTGATTGACATGAGAAAGCTGCAGCATTTTGTTCATCCCCACCATTTAGCTATGAATCGCTGTACCAACCATGCATTTGCACTGGACATATGCATTTCCTGACATACAGATCATTGATTAAATACTGGATTGCACTGTTCATGGGCTAGAATTAGAGAGAATTAGAGAGAGACAGACAGTAAGGGGCTGAAAGAGCCTGGAGACAGGGAACGGGGAAAAAACGAGGACACAGAGACCGATAGATAATTGAGAAAGTGAGATAGAAATTCATGGCATATTGAAATGCTCCAGGTTGGGAGAAGAGGAAAATACAGGTATTTGTTATGTGGCTCTTTTGCTCTAGGGACAAGCTCGTTTTTCTCCACCTGGGGAATAGCAGACAGGGGACAGGCAGAGATAGAGACGAGGATGAGCAGGAAAAAGAGGAGGCGGAGGTGTGACGGGAGATGGACGTTTCCTGAAGGTTAATAGAGGTGTCAGAACCCAGTCCCCCTCAGGTGGCAGCCTTCGACTGGCAGCCGTTGTGCCATCTAGCTTATGACAGCCAGACCAAGCCCAGTCTATCTGTCTGTCTGTTACCAAGGCCAGGGACTCGGAAGATAAGAGGGGTTGAAGGGGATGATGGTGAGTGGTAGAGGGGAGTTAGAAAATAAAAAGGTGTGGCGTAGGAAGAGAGAGGCAGTGGGTGACACTGGGATGTTGTAAAGCCAGTAGGGAGAGCAGAGGAGAGAACCATACATATGGTGTGAGTTACAATGGTCAATAGGAAGGAAAGGCAAATAGAAGAGAAGGTCAGGGTATTTAAATATGTAAGAAAATTATTGTCTTTCAACTAAAGCTGCTCACCTACACTTCCTTTAATCCTCCTTACATATAAAATCCCACCTAATGTCTGGTACCAGCCAAAAGTACAGTATGAGGTTATATTTTTATCGAAACTAACAAACAAAACATATTTTAGTCAGTCAGCGGGAAATCTTGACTGGCTCTTGGAGATATCAAAGCTTACCAAGTCTCTATGCCACAACAGAAAAATGAAAAACAGAAAAATTGTCCTTTTTCATCTGTAAGAGGAAAAAGAATGAGAGGGGATCAGACAAATCAGATAATGGACGTTCACACAAAAAGTGTGAATAGGTAAGCAAATTAAATAACTGATAAGCAGGTAGATGGAAAAAGCTCTCAGACCAAGAGGGACAGAGAATGAGTCACTCCCATGTGAAGACACCAGTGGGTTATGGCGCTGATACAGACGCGGAGCAGAGCAAAGCAGCAGTGGATATTGACTTTGAGTGGGAGGCCTATTATCCCCGTTGCCAACCTCCCAGAAAGCTGGAAACCCCAAATGTTTAGCTGTGCTAGCATGTGGCAGGGCACCTCTGCTGCATAAAAACAAGAAACCCAGGTAAACTCTGCTAGCAAATATAATCCAGGTGAGTGTAGTGAAGGGCTGAACTGGGCTACATATAAGCTAGAAGGACTTTACTGTCAAGGTAAAGTGAGTGAGGGAGGGAGGGTTAGGGAGTTGTAAAGGGAGTGGAAAGGTATGTGTGGGATATGTGAATGATATCTCTTCAGCAGGTATATGTGTGGTCTCTCTGCAAGTGGTGTACACTTATGAATGACACAAAAATCTATATTTGTGCTCAAGGACTCTGCATCTCACAGACAAAGACTCTCTTATATGAAACTGGCCTATTCATCCTGCTCCAATCCTGTCTCCAGATTAGATTGTGCAGCACCAGGACTGTGTTTGAGCCTGCAGCTTGGTGTGCACTTGCACTCAGTTTCATAAAAAATACATCTCAAATCCCAAGGGACTGTATAAAAGTACAGAACAAGTAGAGAAACACAGTTGACAAAGATAAGATGTGTGAGAAAGCAAGTTTTGCGACTGAAAGACAAGTGCAAAAAGGACAGTTTTAATACAGAGCGTATCATGATTTGAAGCAGAAAAAAAAACACATTTAAATAGAATATTTATAGCCTGATTAGAGTATGACACACTGAAATCTAAAGGGCTTCTAGCTGCTCTTGAACTTCAGGAGACAATTCAGTTAATGACTAGGATAATGGTCTTGTTAGAGAAGAGGCCTTCTGTTCTTTGTAACTATTGTGCTGACTGTGAAAAACATAATTCTGTAAAATTGATAGTCTGGCTCTCTTGATTTTCATTTTATTTTTGAATATAGACAATTTAAAAAGTGTGCATAACAGTGGATTTAATTCCAGCCCTGAAACTAAATATACTGTACTGTAAGTAGAGCTAACAGAGGTTGAGAAACTCTTCATTTGAACCACCTATGTGATCAGGCCAAAAAACAAAAGTAATTTGACAATATTCTCTATTCTTTTTTCCATCACAGTCATAAACCAAAGGTTAAGGTCATAATAATATCAATCCTGTGCGTTACATAAAACAAATTGGTTTTTCTATAGCTTTCATGTATCTTTGGCTATATCCCTTGTGGGGCCTCATAAGCCTTTTGGGACTGGCCATATAATTACTGGCTAAGTGTGCTTTAATAGATCATTAGAGGCAGAGCTGTGCAAACGAGCCTATCATTACGCATGCCCCTCAAGGGTGCCTGTATATATATGCATGTGCATACGCACAAACTACCGGAGAGTGCATGTGCATGCCCACACACACGAAAATGAAATCACTATAATTGAGCAACACATGCACATACACACTGAAGACCAAGGTCACCAAAATATCCTTAGGCTATGTCTGAAGAAAACTAATGTGCTGCATTCATAGGCTTTCAGGGCACAGACACTGACACACACACATTCAAATTCAGATACACATGCACACATGCACGGTCAGACACAAACACAGACTAAATCCCTCCACATGAGCAATTACGCTCTCTTGCATACTAAATAGGTGGTGCGAAATGGGCAGTGCTTCGTAGAGGACAGTTGGTTCCCAGCAGTGGGGGAGCAAAAAGGCAGATTTGGAGGGTAGGGTAGAAGAGAGCAGTGGAGAAACCAACTGTCAGAGGAACATAATGATGAAGAGA
The DNA here is from genome assembly GCF_910596095.1 of Thunnus maccoyii. NCBI lineage: Eukaryota > Metazoa > Chordata > Actinopteri > Scombriformes > Scombridae > Thunnus > Thunnus maccoyii. The sequence continues at coordinate 18,052,353 of NC_056538.1, forward strand.
AGGACAGAGGGAAAGAAAGAGTGAGAGAGCTAGAAGTTGAACCAATGGAGAGAAAAGAAGGGAGATATTAGGGGAGAGAGAGATTAGTTGGCACAACTGAAGGACTAAAAAGCAGTGGGGGAGAAAGAGACAGCAACAGAGCGAAGATGAGAGGGAGCAGGAGGGAATGACAGCCTGGCCAAAGGCCCCTGACACCGGCTGTCACCTGGAGATCAATCAGCAGCCGGGACCCGAGCCAATCAACCAAAAACTGTTGCTTCAACTCCTCAATTCTTGCCCCTTTCCCTCTGAACCACACAATCTGGAAATCTCTGTCTTATCTATTCTTTATTTCGGTCTCCCTTTTTATTCTCTCAATGTCTCTTTAATCATTTCATATGGATTTTTATATCCTTTAGCATTCTGTGATTTCTCTTACTTTTCACTTTTCACATAATGGACAATACATGTACACTCACAAACAAGAATGCCCGAATGTGTGACCACTCAGTGTTTGTTATGATGTAGTCAGCTTCAGCAGTGAATAATGAGATCCCAGGAGGACTGATACAGCTGATAGTGGGATATCCTGTCATGAACCCAACCCCTCCACCCCCTACCAGTCCACACACATGCACATATACACAGACATATTTCTTCACAGTGGTATAAGCCTTCATAAAGCTGACAAACAGGAAATACCTCTTTATATCAAAATGCTTCTTTCAGCTCTTCTCTTTGTCTATTAATCCCATCTCCATAAAAAGGATGAAAAAACTGAGATTACGGTGAATCACTAAACTCAAAGGACATCCATTGAATCCAGCTGTATCTCTGCTGCATGTACGGTTCAGTGTCGCGTAACCGAACCTCAGGTATCTCAACCGGCTGTTCAGAAATGCTCTGTCGACATAGCAGACTTTCAAATGTGAGTTAGATTGTATAGGGAGTTTGTAATATGTATGTGTACTATACAGGAAATGTTAAAGTTTCATAATGTCACTTGTTTCATATTGTGGATGAATAGTCTCAGTATTTCATAGACTTTGAGTCATCTGAGCAATTTGCTTGTTTGAAGAACGTTATTACAGTGACATTAAAAATAATGTAGTCTGCTGAAGTTGTGAGCTACTAGTCAGCAGCGATGTAAAGGAACACTGCAGTAATGCCAAGTGAGTCAGAGCAATTAACGCAAGTTGCAAGTACAATGACTCATGGGTATAATTTTTACATAAATTAAAGGAGTATTGGGGAATGTCACAAAAGTAAATGTACTGTTTTCTGCTAATAAGTATAAAAAGCAGAAAAACAACTAACTGTACAGCAATAACTACTTTTTTGGGAACACGAGGGTAGTGAAAACAAGTTGTAAGCATTACATTGAGTTATTATCACCTTATAAAGTTGTTATGCTGAACATGTTAGCAAACAGTTGCCTATTTTACAGAATAGAGGAATACTAGCATTTGCAGTCGTGTTTCTGGCGATTTGATGAATCTTAAGGGGGCGGTATACTCCTTCAGATGTGCCTTTTGGATATTCAAATAGCTTCAGAACCCCCCTCCCCACAAAAGTGTGGCTGTGTAGAACAACTAGAAACACATTTGATTTCAACACAGCATGAAAACCAGTTCTGATTGACCATAAATTGAGCATAAGTCCAATTTTCACCCTACTGCTAGCTTTGTTGTGGTTTCCACCAACTCTTAAAGAAACTATCTGGTTTTTTAGCTGCTAAATGCTCCACTGTGTTCACCAGCTACTCTCTTACTTTGACTGTCTGGTGTTTGGTGTTGGGTAGGAAGAGTACAGTGGGTTTATCTGAGCTTTTTTTTTGCTGAAAACAGCTGCCTGCTGCTGCTAAAACCAAAACCATGAGCTGAAAAAGGCTAAAATGCTTACTAGAGTTGAAGGACACTGGGTGATAATTCTCTGTGGGTTCATCACTATGAGCAACGCCTTTCACATCAGATGCTGTCATTTGATCCATCCTTACTATAACAATGTTTATTAGTGCAGCTTTAAAGAGACACAGCCATATGGCATTTACTTCACTTGCTGTATCCCCAGATGGTGAAAACATTATTTTCTGTTTTGTAAAATGTGCCCTACATAAAGACAGAGCCTAATCATCATTGACAATTTGAAAAAGAAGGAAAAATCATCACCACTCGTTATCTAGCATGGCAGCACTGCAAAAGAGCAGATGGATTCCAGTAGCCTGTGATTGAGTAACATTTCTGTAAATTGCATATTGATTTTCCTAAAGATAAAGTACTAATTAATGACTTCCCTCCTCTTATAACGGGGGAGGGGTAGGTAGGGCAAGTGAAAACCTTTAGGCTTCAGTCCGGTTTCCACTGTGTAATGAAATCCATTTCTAGTGGCACACTGATTATTCTCTAATAGCTAGAATGTTCATGCAGTGTTTTTTGGCAATAAGTCATTTCATGCTTGTATCAATTGACACATAAATGCAGGCTGAGCTCTAAAGCCTCCTGCAGCCTCTTAATTACAATGTTCTCAGTGAGCGGGGGATGGGAGGAGAGGAGGAGGAGGAGGAGAGAGGAAGCATTACCAAATGTCACGCCTACAAACTTGTTATGAACCTGAGATGTTATAACAAAACTGGATAAATGATTTACTGCATTTATTTGTGAAATTCAACACAATGCTGTGGTCTATTGCAGCCGGACATGAGAACTGTAATTGCAGCTCCTACAAATTTCTCTCTTGGTTCAGCCATATTGAAGATGTCTGGTTACCTCACTGTACTGTATGTGCATGAATTGGACTGAAGCCATCCCTCTTGTATAGGTGACTAGCCTGTCACTAGTTTCATTTACTGCAAGATGACCATGAAATTAACATACTATGTATCTAGGGGCAGCATGCTGGGGTTGATACATTAGCTTTGTTTCAAAGCATTTAATAGCCGCATACATCAAAGCAATCTGGCAGCATTCCTGCAGCGTTGAAAACAAATGACCAATTTTATTCTATTATTCACAGAATAAGATAGAAAATATATATTTGTGAGGCACAGACCTTATGCCCAGAATAATTCTTAGGCTGGTAGAGGCCAAAAACACCATGAATATTGCAGACACTAGCATATGTTTGGAATCTGAAACAGTCTTTTCCAGTGAGCTATTCATTCAAATCCCAGCTGAATTTTATGGAGGAGCATTACAGCTGAAAGCACGAAAAGCAAATTAAATTCTGAACAAGAAAAGCCTTTAAAGTCCAAAAAATGTCTTCAAATTACTTATGGATACTCCTTTTAATTAAAAAGCTTTGCATCCAAAGAGCAGATTATGTTGTTGGGAAACAGAAGACGTTTCCTGGACCTCTGAGGCTGTGGAGTCGGCAGTGGGGTGGAGGAGTGGGTGGCTGAAAGGAGAAGCAGCAGATAGTGGAGATGAGGCTCCATCTAAACTCTGCTCATCTCAGTGAAGACGTGAGTGTTTCAGATCGATCACCTGAGTGTTTCTCATCAAGACCAGGGAACCCTTCAGCTCTGAGACTAGACGTCCTCTCTGTGATAGAAGAGATATAGCAGGAAAGGAATACACTACAATATATACAGGGAACATCTGTATGGCTTCATGACATACCAGTGAATCCAACTAAAGGTCATGTTGAGATTTATTTCATATTATGCGCAAAAACTTTAAAAAAAATCCTCTGTTTTTATTTTTGAGGAAGTAAGAATATGGCCTGAAAGAGGTGCAAAGAGAAAGCAGCTCACAGGATTTTGTGCTCCCTGATTAAAACAAACTCGACCACATTTAATCTTTGCTGACTAGCTAAGGTGATTTGAGCCTTGCTGGCTCAGCACTGTAGTTGGCGAATTGATGGTGACAGCGGTTCACTGTGGTCTTTTGTTTGTAGAGAGAGAGAGAGAGAGAGATTTTGCTGCCTCTTTAAGATTTTGTTGTCAATAAGCATTTAGCCTCTGTTTTCTGCCTCTATTTCTTTAAGTCATACTATATAACATTTCCAAGCATTAATGGACGATATCTTAGTAATCATGTGTACTGTAGCTGCTTTCTGTCCTCAGTGGTCATCAATGTGAATGTCTTTTAGTGCTGATTTGAAATAGAGTTGATTTACTTGGTTTATTGTGTTAGGGAGCCTTTCTTTAGTTTCCTCTTTATTGTCATTGCCTCATTTTGTTTTGCAGGGAATGTAAGTGTGTGTGTTTTCTCAGAAATTCTTTTTCCAACTCACAGTCCAGTCAAAAATGCAGCCAATTCTTCAACCAATTTAACTGGATCAGCAGGGTGTTCTGCATTATGACTGGAATAAAAGCTGTTAAGCATACAAGTATACACAGGCATCATAAACAGTTAAACAATCTGAAGCCATCCATTTTAGAAAATAATACTGATGTTGTGATAATATACATAAATTAATATAAATTCCCAAATCATCTGCAAATCAGAACCTTAAGAAGAACTTCTTCACCTAAGAGGTAAAATTTTTAGGTGCATCTGCATTAACCTGCGAGGTTAACTGAAGTTTCAGTGACCAGATTCTTAAAGATCTAACAAAACTATTATGACTTAATAACCAAAATCACCTGCCAGTGCGATACATCAAAGAGACATTGTAGAGGAAAACAACTTTATTTGTTTCACCATATCCTCACTGATCCTGATAGGACACAATCAGCTCAGCAATCAGCTCAGCTTGATCACATATTGAACTTTCTGTCTCGATTTCTTTGTCTGGCAGAGTGATAATCATAATACAATAACAGATATGCATTTCATCAAAATGAAAACCCTATCAGGCTGATTAAAATAGCAGAGAGCTGGACATCCAAATATCGCTAATGACCTTCTGCCAGGTGCTAAATGTGTTAGAATACAAACGCACTGGCACCACCAGTCACATGAATTTATAAACACATGAACATACAAATGAAAGCATACAGTTCACACTTGAATTAATGGTTAATCAATGGTTGAAGGTTAGTTAGAGAGGCGTGACATCAGGGTAAAAGGAGTCACCGACCAACAGCCACAAGGGCTTTCTGGTGTGGATTTATAGCTGTGAAATAATTAGCAAAGTGAAGAAAAAAATGCTTACAGTTTAAAAAAAAAAAAAAAGAACGTTAATTAGCAATTAACAAGCTCATTAGTGTTAAGTAGTGTATCTGCACACTCATGAGCATCTGGGTCCTTGCAAGCTGCAGAGATGCTGGTATTTTAAAAGCGTAAAAGTGAGAATTTCCCACTTAATGGAAGCACTCTTAACAAAGCAAGCATGTAAGGTCTTTGATAAATTTCACACAAAGTGGTGTGAAAAGTCAAATGAATCCTGACTTGTAATAAATTTGTGTTGGCAGATTTCCAGCTTTTTAAATGGTAATGTGTCAGGTTTGGGACAGGTGCATATGGAAAAGATGAAAAATGGTCAAGAATAGAATGAGGAAGAAGAAAGAAGTAGAAAATAATGAAGAAATGAAGTAAGAAAAGGAAAGAGGACAGCAGAAAGAGGTAGAAAAGGATGGACAGCGGTCGCCAGGTAGACACAAGATTGTGGGACAAAAGCACAAAGAAAGTTATATAGAGCATAGAAAGGAAGTCAGCAAGCAATTTCAACTTTCACAAGAAGGCCCTACAGTAAGCTGTGAGACTCAAGCCCAGGGATTTGGAAGATAATAGGCTGTAATACAATTGTCAACACTGAGTCATCCAGACATGGGGCTCAGAGGGAGAGTTGGCGGTAATAGGGCTGACACAGAGTAATCAATACGCCAGAACTCCTCACACATACAAAGGTCCGGGTCTGAGAGGTGGAACGCTAAATAGTTTACTTTCATTTACACAAACATCCAGCTGCCGTCTGGCTAATCTGTGAAGATAAAAAGAGACTGGGGAACTTCAAGTCTTATAATTTTATGGTAAACAAGCCCTCTCAGAGTGTGTTTTAATATTGTTGGAGAGTTATGTTCAGGCTGATAAGGCATACTTAACATGCCAGGTTGTCGGTAGTCTCTCACATAGACTGCACTATCTCCTCTATCACAAACACAGTCAAAATCCCGCTCAACATTTCTCAGTGCAGACCAGCTTTTCCTTATTTGTAGGCAGCCTTTGGTTTCCATTAATTCCAGTTCTTATTAAAAAAAATCAGAACACTTTCGATGGCATTCTCTTTATGAATCCCAATCAATGAACATGAACAGACCTCACGTGTTAACCCTCAAAATGAGCCCTAAATGATTAATGAATGCCCTTCATGAATACTGATTTACACGTCAATGCATTTGCCATTTTATTCTCTTTTGTGTGAGAAAATGGCAAAGTCGGAGCTTAAGACTTAAACGAGCCATTTTCTTTTTTGTGAAGAAGGTGACCAGCTAGGTGACCCGAGTGTCCTGCATAAGCCTTTTTAAAAAATGAATTAAAATAACCACTAATTTAACATTTTACAATTATTTATTTTGAGTGGCAACACATGTAGGAAGCTGGAGGCCTAAAATAGACTTTTATGCTGATTTTTCTGAACATCATACAATAAGTTCAATCGGTGATGAAAAGAAGGCTAAAGTGGATTTGACCCCACTGCACATAATGCAATAATGTTTTACAATACATCTGAATTGCAAGCCCTTGCACAATTTTTCACATTCAACATACTTGCTTATTTGCACCGATAAACCGAGACACACGTGAGCTCTCAATAGAGGGATGATGTTTTCATAAAACCAGATTGTCTTCAACATAAGGCAATGAATAAAGAATTAAGACATGAATGAGAGTCAGATTATTAATCGTCTGTGCAATCTGATATGGAGCATAATGAACTGATTGGAAGTGTCAATAGAGCATTTCACTCATGCAGCCTCTCCGTCAAAGAAGTGTGCATATTTACCCATCGGAATTGTGTTCAAGCCCTTTTCACACATGGTAACAGCGACATAATGGGATAATCACACGGAAAATCAACTCCTGGTACCACACAATGACGATAAGGAAAACTGCATCAGCATCGCAGGTTAAGGTGCATGTGAGTGTATAGTAATCCATGTTAAATCCAATGTTAAAATCCAGAGATATACTGGAATAACAAGCTCCTGTGAATGGGTGAAAAAATGAATGCTACAGTCATCCACTAAGGGATATATCAGTAACCCTGTTAGATCTACTATAAGTGTGAGGGATGAGGTTGAGGGCTTGATCCCTTTATTGATGACTTAATTGGGTAGTTAACAGTGCAGGGAGATAGGATAGATGAGATAGAGGTGGGAGATAGGTAGACAAAAAAGTGTTAATCAAATATAATCTTTATCAAAACCAGTGCAGTTTGGGAAAGAGTACACACGTTATCCATGCAGGTCAGCAGGAAGGCTCTGACTCCTTTCTACTGTGAGTTAATTTGTGGCAACAACAGCACCGTTTGTTTCCACCTGCATTTGCTATTTTCAAATGGCAAAAAGTCACCATCTAATCTTCCTAGAATATCAACTGCTCAAGGGGTTGAAATTGAAATGGTCTCAACATATAAATATTTAGATATTACTATTGATCAGAACTTGTCATTCAAATAGCACAGTTCCCAAGCTGAAAATGAAATTAAATTTCTTTTTTAGAAATAAATCCTGTTTCTCCCTCCAGGCAAGGAAACACTTGATTTCAGCAACTTTTTTTTTTTTACCTTGATTGGATTACGGCGACCTGCTCTTTATGAATGCACCTGACCAGTGCCTAAAGAATCTGTATACTGTATAATATTGTTCTTTACATTTTATTACTGGCTGTGGCAATCTTGTACACCACTGTACTCTGTATGTTGCTGCTATGTGGCCATCTCTGCATGTCCGCAGACTTTCTCATTGATTGACTTTTATATACAAATCTTTCCTTGGGCTGGTTCCTCTTCATCTGTGTACATACATGTGTAGAAATCAAAATTAATATGGCATACGCTGTCACTCTCCTAAATTTTCACTGAAATCGTTTTCGAAAATCATAACTGTTTATGCATCATAACTGGATTTTGTCCATAATCTGGTTAATTAAAGGATAAGATAAATTGAAGCTCAATCTAATCTTGATAATACTTTGAAACGGCCAAATCAGAGAGATAACACTGGGGTATAAGTGTATAGTATACTGTGTGTGCATTAATTAAAGCCTCATAAGAATTTATTCCTCTGTCTTGAACCTTGTGTTCATGGCAACAAGCATTTATACTCCTCTCTACAGCACCAACACAATAAATGTAATTCTTAGCAAAGTAAGTTGGCATCTTTGCATTACAAATGAAGAGCAAGCAGACATTATTTGGAGAAACACACTTGTTGTGACATAATAATAACATAGTTTATATTCTGGCTAGATGCAGCTCTCTGTTGTCACCGTCCACGTAGCCTATTACCTTTTCTATTACTCAGTTGATTGATTCTCAAACTCTGTGTCTAAACAGGGAAATATGAACTTTACATAAGCCGTGGAGGGGAATTAATTAAATCCCAATCATTTTCACAGTCACAGTGACTGCCTTCTAAAGCAGTTTGACTGACAAGACTTTTTTTGGATTTATAAATCTTCTGTACCACAGTGCACACCGGAGATGGAGGGCGAGGTTGATGTGAAGTGGTGTTTTTTTTTTTTTTTCATAGGAATGTTCCCTCCATTCATTCACATTCACAGATATGGGACAAGAAATTTTTACCAGAACAATAATCTTGTGAAATTGAATTCTGTATCACCTAGACAATATTGTTATCAAGGCCAGACACACCAAGAGAGAAAGACAGAGAGAGAGACAGACAGGAAGAGAAGAGGGGATACAGGATGCGGGATGCAGGTTTTGACAGTAAAAAAAGAGGTGAAATTACAAGGACGAGAGCAGACAGCAACTATCATCTATTCTTTACTAGCACAGAGTGACAGAGGCCAAAGTAAGCTCCATAAAATCACTGAAAGAAAAAAAAAACCATTTGGAATAATTAGAAAATGTTGTTTGTGCAGGTCTGGGGAGGCAGGCATACATTTCATCTGTTCTTCAGTGGCGCATTCAATCATTAAGCATTTTATCGTTTGACAGTTTTGGGAGGAATAATTAGAAGCAGGGAGCATGTCGAGCCCAGAACCCCAACTGGCCAAGAACAAATGACGGGGAGCACGGCAGTGTCTGGGAAAGAATAGGGATTAACTAGTGAATAACAGCATCAGCTATGCTTCAGAAGTAAAACCTAACTCCCCTCATCACCCTTTTATACAAACCTGCCAATCAGCTCTAACTAATATGAATGGAGGAGAGGGACAAAAAGAATTATCGAATGAGTTTAAATGTATTTTGTGTGTGTGTGTGTTTGCATGAGGACTTGTATTGTGTTCAAAGGTGCCTGTTTCTGTATCACCTCTGCTGGTTTATGACAGCAACACCAGAAGACAAAAAACACACCGCTTATTTCCGGGAAGCAGACAGAAAGGCAGGTAGATAAGCAGGCCAAGATGTTACAACTGTATGAATGTGTGTATGTGTGTGTGTGTGTGGGATTGGATGTTGTGTGGACAAGTGTGTACATGAGTTTATTTATTTGAGTTTTATCATTCATGTGTGTGCATGTATGTGTGACAGTCAGGAAGTGCTGGCAGCTCTTGAGGCACGGATGCATGACAATAACTGAGGTGACAAGAGGGATCACGGGTGTGTGGAGGGGAAATGGAACATGAAGAACAAAACAAACAGGCGGAGGGGGATGTGGGGGTGAGGGAGGTGGGGGGGTTGAACTGATGGCCCCCGCTTTGCAGAGAGGGATAATATGTCAGCCGGCACTGTGTGTCAAAGCGCGTTTTTGATTGTTTTGTGTGAATGTGTATGTGGGTGTGTGTGTGAGAGAGAGAGAGAGAGCGAGAGAGCTTGCACGCTTTCATCAAGACTCAAAATGACATCACAAAGTGAAAGTGTGCCATGTGAGGCGCTGCTAGGCCCAATCCCGTGCTCACCTAACCTTCAAATGACATTAGGCATCCCGTCAACATATGATGAGTCACTGCCAACCTGATGTGATTTATTCAATCCTGCCGAGTAGCTTGGATCGCGGGATACAAATCACTTAGATGGAAGCCATGGAGCGGGGACTGAGTGCGTGTGTGTCAGCAAACGTGTCTGCCTGTGCGAATATGTGTGTGTGTGTGCCCTGTTTATTTCGATTGTTTGTGTGTATGCGTCCGTCGGCGAAGGAAAGACAAGCATATGTGTGTGCATGGCTCTCGTGTGTATGTTGCGTTAAGTTGAAGCTGAAGAAGCTGTGTGATGTCAGCTCCTCACACTTCCAGAAACAAAGCTGTCTCAGGGAGACTCTTTAAAAGCCCGGTGGTGCTGTTCAGTTTCCGTGCTCTTCCATGAAACATGTTTTTGTTTTAATCTCTCCCCTCACTGTGACACAAGAGCCACAATTTCTATTTGATCTTACAATAAAAGCCCAAGATATTAACGGCTAGTATTAAACTGACTTAATTGGGAGAAAGGACAATAAACAGGTGCTAAGAGCTTTATCACAAAGAAAACAAGAAACAATATTGGATACAATCTCAGTGATATCTCCTCCTTTTCCTCCCTATCACCTGTGTGTCCAGTTGTGATCAGCACCACTGGCTAAAGGGAATACTTGTTTCTAGATTAAATATTAACTTACATTACCTAGCACCAATGCCTCACAGAGCAGAATTAATGTAGCATGAAGCGCATAGCATGATTTAGATGTTATGAGGTGCAGCTATTTGAATCTATCCTATCCTTAATGAAGAGACAGGCAAAAAAACCCATCTCTCTTCACCCAAAGCAGCATCCACTGAAGATCATTAACTCTAATGATAGTCAATGAGTGGTCATTCTTTCACATCCATCTCCTCCATAGAGACCTTTGTATTGAGTAGTAACAACATGCACTCACAACATGTATAAATTATGGTGAGTGTGAGAGAGAATATTCAACAACTCATATAGCTGTGATATACTTGATTCCTATATTACATAATGTGAAACATCAGAACACGTTCACTAATATGCACTGTTACAATTCTGCTTTGTTATAATGGAAAAAAAGGAGCACCTCTGCCTCGTCTTCCTTCCCTAATTTCTCACAACAGATTAATAACAGCAACACATAACAGAATAAACAAAGCAAACCCCGAAATTAAGACCGAAAGCAGTCAAATCCATAAGTGGGCATGACAAAAACCCTGGCTCGGGATGGGTAGCTGCGTGAGGACGTTGATGAGCGTCTTGAGATGATTCAGGGGAAACAGATTAGGCAGGGGAGCAGTCTGGCAGATCGTTAGTCAGGGATGTCAGGACCAGAGATAAATGAAGTGTCAGCAGAGTAGGCAGACAGATGGAGGGAATGGTTGGAGAAAATACAGGGGAAACAAGGGAGAGAACAGGGAGATGATGGAGAGAGCAGACACAGAGAGGATGGAAAATTTAACAATAATTAATGTTTATAAGACTAGGAATTGCTATGGAGTTGTGCATCATTAGCAATTACATGAGCAAAATGTTTATTTTTGATTCAAGTGATTCACTAGTACGTTATCTAATGTTAACACATGCATATTTAATCTAACATGCCCTTCTTAAGCAACCCATGAATTTATCATTAGTCATACTTATGCTGCATGATTGATCATTAACAATTACAGCCTAAATACATGAGAAATTATTCATAAACTGCATGCAATTCTCATGTATTATTAATGTGACTGTACGTTTGTTTGATTTTCTTAAGTGTTTCTGTAGCATTCAAAGTACAAGGGTTTGTGAAGCAAACAAGTGTTTCTAATCTTAAAAGAGCTATAATTGCATTCACACTATTTTCAAAATTTGATTTATTTATTATGCTTCTGAACAAAACTATGCAAAAAAAGCTTTTAAACATGCTGCCCCTTCTTCCTGGAATAATATACAGAAGCTGATTACTACAGGGGAATTTAAAGGTGCAGTGTGTAGAATTTAGTGGCATCTAGCAGAACGGACTTGGCAGAAATGGAATGTAATCAGTCAATTGGTAATTATAATTATAATTAGTAATTATAAAAATTAGTGTATAATCACCTGAAAATAAGAATCGTTGTGTTTTCTCTATCTTGAAATAAGTCCTTTATATCTACATAAGGAGTGGGTCCTCTTCCACGGAGCCCGCCATGTTGCACCACCATGATTCTACAGTAGCCCAGAACAGACAAACTAAACGCTGACTCTAGAGAGGGCCATTCACGTTTTTTGCAAGTTTCATGTCCATCGTAGATTCTCCTACACGCTTTGAAGGGGAGGGGGAGCGGTATTCAGTTAGTTGCCATCTGCAACCCCATTTCTAGATGCCACTACATCCTACACACTGGACCTTTAAGTCAATTTTAAAGGATTGAGAAAACGTGAAATTTGAAGATTTCACTTAAATCATTTTAGAAGTTGTACCTGTTTATGCATCATAATTGGATTTTTGTCTTTGACCTTGTATTGTATATCAACTGGATATTGTGTTCACTCGTTTGTAGTGTGTGACAGTTGTAATTTGTCTGTTTGTATTGTTTGTGTTTATTGTTGTAACAATGTTTATGCTGCTGTCTTTGCCAGGTCTCTCTTGGAAAAGAGATTTTAATCTAAATGAGACTTTTACCTGGTTAAATAAAGATATTTGACAATATGAGTGGAGCTGAAGGCTGAACTATTTACAAAAAATGAAATTAAATGATAAGCCAGACTGAATTAGTCAGCTACTTTGTGGTAACATTTATATGTTAATATGCTAGTTTCAACACTCCCTGTTTTAACTAGATATCAAAAATTTTGGCACTATTTTTTGTGTGCAGTGTTTACTTACATTGGCAAATCATCATTACAACATCAGTAACCAAATTTCACTTGTTCCATCATGTAATTATAACATAACCAAACTGAGAACTCTTGAGAGCAATTTAGATGGATTAGATTTTCTTTTGATCAGAATACACAAACATTGAAGGTTTCCATCAAAGAAACATATTTTAGATGGTCAGTGACTCTAATCTTAACTTCAAAATGTTGCTTTTCTTACCTTTATACGTTTAATTAGATGGCATGAGGATGAGAGACCCCCTGCCCACACACACATATTTAAATTGGTACAAGTAACAGTTTTCTAATGATAACACACACAAGTAATTTATCTGCTGTTTTCTACCAATTCTGTATTTATTCTTATTAATGAAAGGCTGTGGTAAGCAGCGTCCACAAAATCTTATAGACAGGATTCAGTTTTATGTAAGCTAACAAGAAAACATCACAAGCTATGAACTTTGTGACACTGAAAAATGCTCCCAGAGACGGCAGTGTGAAAAGTAAAGCGCCGCACCTCTGATCTTTATGTGCTCTGTCTCCCTCTCTATTTTAACAATATCTGAATATATAGAGTAATAAAGCAGAAAACACAAACACTGCCTACAAAAAAACCCAAAACCTAGTTACACACTAAAGGCCTTTATAAAAATAACAACTAAGTCAAACAAGTTCATGGGAGGAAAAACTAGGGAGTGCAATCATGAAAAACTGGTCACTACCTGAGAAAGACTTTAATTCTCCGTAGCAATGGGAAGCTGCTGCCATATGGAAACTCTGTGAGGCTTGATAAAAGTAAATCTGATGTCAAAGCACAAACAATCAGCACTGCCTCCTAAAGACAACACACTGACAAAACACATCAGGCAATTACATCAAATGACGGCTCCCTTTCTTTACTTTAATATGAGCTTGTCATATTTTATGAGCAGGATAAACACATGCAGTCAGTTACTCATTTGATACACATTTTACACAGCACGCATTGGGGTTTTTTTGCATATTTTTTCTACATGGTTAAAGTAATAATGCTCATCATTAGAACTGTTAGGAGGAAGTAAATGTATTAAGTCACAGGTCACCTTATGTAAAAGCTTTTTCGGGGGAAAGGTGAGGGAATAAGTGTTAAGAGTAAGACTTCAGAAATGTCATTTGCCAGCTAAGATAATGGCAAGATCAGGACTGGAACACCACTGGAATCACTACCATTAGGACTGCACACATGCACACACCCATGAACCAACACACACATACACACTGAGAGATTAGAAACTGTGCAATCATCTTTATCATCTAGCTTGCTTCCTGTAGGACTGTGGTTCTTCAATCATTCTATCAGAAGGAGGCTTCTCAGCATGGGGGAAAAGGAAAAGTGGGATTTCTTGGAAAATTATTGTTTGAGTCAAATTATAGTCCAAACTTGAATGAAATGCGACATGTCCTAAATAAAAAAAGAGGTAATTAGTCAGTGCATTCAGAAAAGAACAGGAAATGGTTTAAACTGTGTGTTTGTCTGCTCTTCGGTTATCTGGAAACGTTAGCATGTCTGGCTAACTAGCTTACTACCCACAGTAGTAACCTACCCCAGCGTTACCTCCAAGACCAAGGAACATTTCATACTACATTTTTTGTGAGATTACAGATTAAGCCAAAAAGTCCTGCCCACAACAGCACATCCACTGTATAGTGTTTCCCCCTTGTCTGCAAGCTAGTCCTTGATGCTATTATATCACTGTTTAGGCGAATGTTAGTGGCTTTGTCTTCCTAAACTCCAGCAACCTCAGCCAAACTCGTTATCTGAGATAGTGTTACACTTGCCAAACACATTTGTTGGTCCTCATCGCTTTAAGCCTCACAGTGAAATATATGAACAATAAAACATAGATCTAATCTCTGTCTCACTTGTCCAAGTATGTAAGCTCAGCAGCCAAACAGGTTGACATTAGAACAAGTTTATTCACATCTAGCTCTATACTGCAATACAAGACCAACACTGTTTCTTTATCCATGTCTTCTACATGGATCATCAACTGGTGAAGACTTTTTGCCTGGGAAATGCAGCGTTAACCTCCCTAACATCTTTTAGCACAACATCATGTGTTAGCTTAATTAGCTAGCTACATCTGATGAAATGTGCTAGCGACAGCTGTCATTTCAGACACCGGCTGCTTTTCTACCTTTGTCTGAAATCAAAGACACATTCTTTCAAACATGGTTATACCTCTGTTGTTTTTATAAACTGTGCTGTGTGAGAATGGGTAGCTTGACAGGCCCTTTAGGTTTCACTATATTGTGAGAACAACTCCATTCTTCCTGCCTCAGCACTGAACGTTCTCAGTTGTTTTGATCTCTTTGAACAAATGACCACTGTTGTCATTTTCCTGGACAGAACAGTCTCATGAATGGCATAGTGTACTATAATAAGAGGATGAAAAAGTAAGCCAAGCATTCATTGTATTATTGCCATTTTCAGAGATGTACTATCACAGTGAGTTGGGAAATGAGCGAACAATGAACTGAACTATGAGAGAACATAATGAAACTCTTATATTTTCTGTCCTCTTTTGTGGTTAGGTATACCTGTGCGTGTGTGTGTCCGTTTGTGTGCACAAGCAGTGGAGCCATTTAAAAACACAATAAATAGGATGGATCACTTATTACAACAACCAAGGGGACAGCAGTGCTTCTATTTTTCCACTCACAGCTTCTGCATTATGTCCCAGACTGCCGGGGGCATGCTGATGACCATTTTAATGATGTTAGCTGAAGCTATTAGTGATGCCGTCACTGAGCAATGGCTAGATTTTGAGGAAATGCCGGTGAGGGGAGCCGGAGGGGGGATTTGGGGTCATCATCTCGTATCTATTATGTATCTGTGTGCTTTGCTGTGCCCTCCAGCAGAACTGCACAGCATCACCAGAGGAGAGTGATGAGGGAACTTATTTAGGTGTAGGAAAGCAGAGACAAGCAGGTTAAAGAAAGGGAGAAGAGAGCAACAATAAGAGAAGTGACTATGTCAAGTGCTGTGGAGGAAAACATGAAGATTGCAGCAGCCCACTCTTAATGAGTCATAAATCAGCTTGATATGAATCATCTCTACAGCGCTATTAGACCAAAGTGTTTTGAACCTCATTAATTTACATTAGGGAGCAGCTATCTGGTAAGTTTACTATAGTATCAAATTTTCTCCAAGCCACTATCTTTATGATCTCCCTTAGCCTCTATGTGCTTAAACACCAGTGCTCTCATACACCAGGTCACTCCCTTTAATTTCCAGCAGGAACATGCACAGACATTTTGGGGGGTAGTGACTCATTTCATAAAAAGGACACACTCCTCCCCACCTGTTCTGTCCCCAATCCTAATGCTTGCACACTACATCGTATAAAATAATGTGCTCTTACTTGACTAAGTAGTATTTGCTCGCTGTAATAAACAGAGTGATAGCTTTACAGTCCATAAAAACATGCTTACTTTCAACTTTAACAAAAATTACATAAGTATTACAGAAAGAAAGAAAGAAAGAACTCTACTTCTTATTCACTGACAGGAATGACTGCTGCCTCTAGATGATGACTTCATCGCTCGAGCTTGGCAGGCTTGACATAATAATAATTATAGGTAAAACAGCAGCTGTGACAATAACAATGGTACTAGTGGTAATGATAATAATGATTACTTTTTATTTGTTTTGTCCATAAGTGCACTTCAACCAATGAGGGCAAACGAGCAGCGACCGAAGCCACTGTAGCCACTGTGCCTCTATTTGCAGTCACATGCAGTGAGGGAGAAAATCGACTATGCTGTAATGAATCTCTGTAACAATTCTTCTGTCTTAGCTCCTGTCTGCTTAACTCTATCCATTCAATCATTCATTTAAGTGAAGAGTGAAGAGTACCTATTAAAGCTTACTACAGGAGCACAGCAGTCCTCTAATGCTGTGCTCATGTAACTGTGAAATCTATCTTGTGTCTAAATGCCCGGACCATCTCCCATTTCCTTACCAGAGAGGTGAAGATGTAAGTGTAGTAGACTGACAGCATCCCCAGTTCTGATGCCTGCAGAGCAAAAGAGAAGAAGGACAGGAGGGGAGAGATAAAGAAACATGTAAGAGAAAGAAGGTACAAAAAGGCACAAAACAGAAATGCCAAGATTGGAGTTTGAACAAAAAGATGTTAAGATGGAGGTCAGAGAAAGGGTGGAGGGTGCGATAGGACAAAACAGAAAGTAGAGAGAGTGAAGCATAAAGGGGTAAGGAGAGAAGTTGATAGGTCAGTGATTCAATGTAACTGGAGCTCCACTCTGCAGCAGACAGATCAAATCCACATCTTGATAAGACCAGACACATTCTTATCTGACGGTGGCTCTCAATGGAGCAATTAATTTCTGAGGTGCATTAGTATGCTGCTCGACACTCTGTCTTACAATTTGATTAAATCAAAGTCACAGTTAGGAGCAGTTGTGAAGGACAGGGTGAACTTTTCATAGTTTCATTTCATTAAAGTCATTAGCACAAAAAAATCTTCAAGCTTATAGGCTTCTGTTTAATCATGCAGCAATGCACATTATGATTGAAATCAATAAATATTAAATAGATATATCAAACCAAACAGTATGAAAGGCCATCATCTTTTTTTTTTTCAAGAACTTTTTACACAAATCATCATTTAATCCTGAGTGAAATTCTTCACAAGCATGAATTAACCTCCTTCTGTCTTAGTCTCCTTCTGAGACAGAAAGTCTCTTTTTCCACACCTGGCTGTAATGAAACATTTTTGCATAATAATTAGCTTGCACGCTGAGATTAATTTAAAGTTGGTCATTATCAGAAATAGTTTAATAGCAGATATTTAGTTGTCATATGAAAAGTGTAACTCTGTGTGGGTGTTTGCATGAATATATGTCACTCAGTCATTAAATATTCTGCCAGAGCATAAATAATAAAATAGAAACATATAGAAAGGCATATATAATTATTTTGATATAATTATTATATCGAATACATCCAATACAACGTCATTATTAAACTTTGAATGACCTCTTATGATGTCTTTATATAGTTTCCTGCTTCAGGTATATTTATTATAAGCCTCATTATGATGTAAGGTAATTATCATGCTTGATGGAAGTTGTTTGTTAACATCTGACCTGCGGTTACACACAAGGTGGTTGAGTTTTTTTCCTCTTTACTGTAGTATTTCAAAACACTGCCTGTTTTACTTTGGTGACCTGTACTTTGGAAACAGAAACTGCCATTAAAACCTAAATCGCCTTTAGTTGCTGCCCACATCCTATTCAGAAGACACAATAACATCAAAACAAGCAGCTGATGGAAAATATCCTTTTGGTCTCCTTTCACTGCATTCGAAATAAGCTTTCCTGCCTTTTTTTAAAAAAACTTTTTGATCTCCTCGTTGTTCTACCGCAGCTTTTGGTCAGAGTGCACACGGTTTGCATGGCCCCCATATACTGGGCTCACCATCTATCCTACTCTGGTTCTGTACAGCTGTGCACAACAGTGGAGGCCTGACTGAATGAGATTACATTCAGAATGCTAACACTGCTGACCTAAACCCCTCTGAATGCTAAAACCTCGGAGAGTGAGACCTTTGTCTGACGAGGGTTTGATGTAAGATGTAAACAGACAAATAAGAGGGAATATCTTGGATGACAAAGGACAATTCTGTCTCTTAAGACATGCTGGGCACTCTTATCATCATCTGAGAATGGCGAATGTGCCGGCACACAGCTTTGATATGTTTGGCAACTAGGCACTCCACATGAGAGGCGGGACTGCCAACTTTCCTCAACTGTGTTGCAGGATGTCTCTTGACAGACACAAAGACAGACAGCGTGACACATGAAGGAGACAAAAGAGTGAGAGATACAGGGATGGATATACAAGATCACACGGGGATGGAGGTGTGGAGAAACAAAGTGAAACTGTCTTCTCTACATTTGGACTGAAAACAGAGAGAGAAAGAGAGCAATTCCATATTGAAACCTGAAGAGACAGACGGAGGGAGACGGGGAAAGAGAGAAAGAGAGATATCCCACTGCGGGCTCCCACTGCTCTGTGGCCCGGGGTTGCCAGGGTTGCTATGGTGACTGGATGACCACTGATGTCAGCCTGAACACTTGATTGAGGTGAGAGATTAAGACTGAAGACCACTGTGAGAATATAATGGAGAGAATGAGGACAGAAACAAGTGGAAAGTGAGAGAAACATCTCTCCTCCTGTTTCCCTCTCCCAACCCCCCTCTGTCTCCAGCTATTGTCACCTCCACTCTAACCATCCATCCATCGTCTTCTAGAAATAATGAGGTGTGTATTAATTACTACAAGGCCATATGCTGCTGCCAAACGCGCTCGCTTCCTCAGCTCCCACAATCACGTTTATTGATGCCATGAAGGCTCTTCACAAACATACGTCTCCAATCAAGAGAAGCTTCAGCATTATGTTGGATTCAGAGTGTCCAAGGTCTCAATAATGTTCTGATACATTAATTATTCTTATGTGCCATTAGTGGAGGAAGCACATAAAGATCACCTTATGTTGGAGACAGAAATAGTGCTCACTAATGTTTTCAGAAAGCTGTTTTTCCTCACAAGATAAACTTTATGTTATATTTTATGCAAAAGGTGTTTTAGAAAAGGAACAAACAGATGGATGATGGATAAAAAGGACATGAAAGAAACAGTCCATTTAATTTGCTTCAGTGACTTAAAAAACAGCTTGTTTTGATTCATACCAAGTACTGCATGAGAAAGTAGACAAAAGGGCTCCTTCATTTTATGACTCTGTTCTAATACTAATCCACTTAACCGTGCAGAATGCTCACTTGTGGACGATGAATCATGGATTATAAATACGACTTGATTTAATGCTCTCATCCATATAATGTGATGTAACAGATTTGTTTGACAAGACTGCCACAATTCATTTGCCTTTTATTTTGGACTATTCTTTGACTCTAGGCTCGGCTACCCTGTTTAAAGTTGTGCCCACTGCCAAAAGTGCATTCATTCATGTCATCCCACTTGTGATTCAAGACGGAAAATGGTTTATGGTAGTGAAATATACATTTCCCTTTTTGTATGTTCTGTACACTATTCTTTATGCCATGTGGGGAATACAGCCTATATCTCTACATGTCACTAGCTCCACTTCAACTACTTCTTCCAGTAAAAAAATGTTCTCTACATATATATTAACTTTTAGCCTTGAACACTTCTTGCTGCATTTTTCAGGCTTTTTTGGGATGTATGAGAACTCTATAAATGTGGATCTTGGGAATTTTTTATCAGTATAAAACTGTGGGTGTAAAAAAAAAGATAAGTTATCAGCGCATAAATAATAGGTATTTATCATGAGAACCATACTAACCCGTTCCAAAATCATATGGGACATGGTGGCGTTGGCATCGACTATAATTGTTGCTGTCTTGTCATCTCGTATCTCTTTCAGGAGCGGGGTTGGGTCCTGGCTGTCATCAAGCATGCGCACTGACAGAGTCTCCTTGGAGATGAGGAACTGCCTGAGGAGCTGCTCCAGGTTCAGTAGGCCTGCCGGTAAGACACACGCATACGCACACACACACACACACACACAAAACAACATAAGAAGGTTAGGCTACTTATAATGAAGGGAAGACTGTTAAATAGATAGTAATAGCCTTTTAAAAGTTAAGAAAATACAAAAACCAAAAAGTTAAGGAAAGTCTAGCACATACTTTTAGTGATGGTTGATATTGTAATGCAGTATGAACTTAATAAGCATACTGTTAAAACTCAGCTCAGGCTTGTAACAAGATAGAGAGTCCACACATAACTGGTTCAAATTAAGTTCATTAATTATTATAATTATTAATAATTACTATTAAGGAAGAATAAGATAAGGTGTGGGGATATGGAAGCAGTCAGTGGTGTAAAGCATCTCTGGGTGAGTGGAGGTATGCATGTAGTGTTGTACAAGGTGCAAATAGGGGGTGTAATGTTTCTGAAACTGAGTACTAAACCATGACGCAAACATCCACAGTCTCAAGACATGGTTTTGTCTTTTCATGTCACAGTCACAGCTTTCATTACATTACTATTGTAACAAAACTTAGACAAACCCTGCAAAATGACCAGTTTCGCCATCAGAATTTGATCCACTCGGCCTGATAACATTTGTAAAGTCTAGAAGAGCCACACAGTTAAATTATTTTATCCCCAGTCAACTTAGCAGAGGGCTAACCGGAAGTTAGCCGGTTCAGCCGGTGGAAGTCTCTGGTGTGGATTATTGTAATTACTGGTAATACAGTAATAAAAAATTAACAGAGCAAATGGAAGCAGAGCAAATACACTTTCAATCAGAGGGAATTAGAAATAAAGGCCTCTCTCTAATAAAGGCCTGGTACCCTCTGCTGTTAAGGTAAATAAAGGCCCCAGCCACTATTAGAATAATTTTCACGGTCACGGTAATTTTGTTTACTAAGTTAATATGTAGACTGGTCTTAAGAGAAGTGTTTCTTTATTTATTTTTGTTTACTTAGTTAATATGTAGATTGGCCAACAGCAATTATTTATTTCTTTCTTTAGTGTTCTTGATGTTCCACATTTTTTCTTATTCAACCACCCAAAAAAGAGGTGTGAACTGAACCATAGCTCGAAAATCGAGGTCTTAACTGAACTGTGGATTCGGAGAATCGTTAGACAGAGTGGGGCCTGGGAGAGCAGGCCTTTTGTCCCCTTTAGCCACTCCCACCTCTCAGGTGCAGCCAGTTACTTTGACGACCCACCTGGGCTCCTGCCAGAGGGAAACAGCAGAGCAGCACAGGACGCCAGGAGGGCGGACCGTCACAGCACACTATCCTCAAATACAAACAAATGTGCCTTTTGTTTGTTTTCTATTTGACAACTATGAATCCATAAAAACTTTTTCATGCAGAACAAGAGGACTGATTATCTTTAATTGCAATTATTGTACAGCCGTCAAACACAAAGGGATGTTTCGGCAACTTCTCTTGTACTCTATCCCATGGTAATAGACCGTTTGACTCCAGTGAGGTAAGAGGGATTTGCCCTAATTAAAGCATAGCCGACTTAATCAAACTGCTCCCTGCAGCATTTTACAGACACTTTGCACCCATATATTAGCAGACCCTGAGAGGTTATTGGTCTAATTTTCCATATAGGAGCTTAAAATGAGATGTGTTAATGCAAGAAAAATATTACCTGAATGAATTTGAGAGTACAGAACAGTAAACCACCACTTGTTAGTGTGACAGTTACATTGGCCCCACCTTGACAATTTGGCAGATCTCACAACACTCATAACATTTCTTGATATTGGCAAGGAGAGTCATACGAGAAGGACGTAACTTTGTAGAGAAGGACTTGCATTAGCTGATCCTCCACCTGCTATTTCCATTATGAAGTAATAATAAAATTACACTCTAGACTGTGGCTTCAAGAGATATTATGTGATTTTTGCCACGGCAACAGCAGAGCAGCTCATCTCTCACATGGAGACCATTTTGGTGAAGCAATTTCAAGTTATCAAGCTGACTCCTTTAGCTTTTCCACAGCACATTACCGCGAGCTACAGTACTTTCCCTGTAACCAGCATCATGTCTAATAGCTTCTGTAATTATATCTGTGTCTGCCTGTCTGCATGGCAGTATATCACTGTGAGTATTTGTCTTCCTGTACCTGGCTACCTGTGTCTGTGCACTCACGAGACATCACCCCTGACTGCTGCTTGCTTGCCTGCCTGTGTCTCCAACCTGTCAGATCAGCTTCGTCTGTAGTGAAACGCAGAATAACTTTGATGAGCTTGAAATAGCTTCAGCTAAACCGCCCTCTTTGTCTGCATCCAGTCTCCACAGCTTCTCCCAGGCATCAAATACAATTTCACATCCAGTTCATGACATGAGATGGTGAACTGCGCTGGATGTGCCTGGCGAAACAGCACATACTGCACATACACACACAAATAGTGACACACAGAATAAAAGTGCATATTCTCTTTAGTCTTCTGAGTGCACAGGATTCAAAGGGGAGTTCACAGCAGCCATGTTCCATCACTGTTTGCTCTGGTGAACCAGTTTCAATCAAATGAAAAACATGCAGCTGAATGAAAAATGTACTCTTTTTCAGTTAGATTTATATTGGTCCATGTACAGAAAGAACAAGTTATGTGTGTGTGTGTGTGTGTGTGCATGTATGTGTGTGTGTGTGTTGTCCTGTAAAGTACAACTCTTTTCTTTTCCACAGAATTTAAGGCAGCCTGTGAGTGCAACATTTTTGAAAAAGGGTTTTGGCCAGTGTTGTTTGATGGCTAATGGATGAGGCTGGAAACAATGTGCATTTTTCCTTTGTCTAGAAATCACAGGAAAAGACCCCAACCAACAATGTGTTTGTCTGTCTCTCAATACTCTACAACTTCCTCTGTCTTCCCCATTTGTTTCTACTGAAGGAGTATGTCTATAAAAATGGGTTATGGATACATACTGTGATTTAATCTCTAAAAAAAGCTATAATTTCCTAAAACATCACTGTAGTTTTTAGCAAACATAATTAAAACTGGAGTACACAGTGTATTTGTTGAGGACCAACTTGGTGCACTAGTGAGTGTTTACAGCAGCAGGACAGTGTTATGTGGAATCAACTCAAATTAAACTAAAGTACCCGTATTCCTCCTAATGAAGGAACACTGAGTGCAACATCAATATGTTTTTAATATATATTTTTTTAAATAATGGAACGAAGTGACACAGAGAAACAAGCTATTTCAGGCTTTGGTTATGCAGGCTTATACGTAACCAAAGCCTGAAATAATTCAGTGTTCAGGTTTTGGTCTTTTCATGGGTTTTGTTGACAATAAGAAAAATATAGAATATCACCAGCATTATCCTTAAACACTTAGTTTTATGGTTAAGATTAGAATTAGGTTTAGGTTAAGGTTAGAGTATGGTTTGGGGTTAGTGCCTGGTTTAAAGTCTATACATGCTCATTGGTATGGACCACACGGACTCTGTCTGTCTCAGACATTATGACAACTCATCATTTAGAACTGAGAGGAGAGTAAGACCTAGTTATATGACTTTGCCACCACTGAGGCCATTACTTTAAAATGCTGTAGACATGATCATGTGTCAAAACATTCAAAGTATGTCTGAGCATATTCCCCTTCCCATTAACCCAAATAACTATAAAAGTGTGGAACCATCCATAGTGACTGTAATCCACCTGTCACACTGTAGTGGTGCTGATCTGGTGTGCTCCTGCTGATCATTCTTGTTCTCTTTGCAAACAGCATTCATATTCATTCTTCATTCGGCAAATTGGAAACTGCAAATGTCTTATCATCCTGGTTAAGGTTAATTTGTAGGTTGAGTGTGATATGACTCATATAAGTCTCAGCTTGAGTGTGATATTACTTGAGAAAATGGCAAAAAAAAGCAAAGATAGTAGAGTTCTGGTCAATCTGACTTGTTGGAAAAAACCCTCTAGCGAGTGACTCACAGGGGATGCTTCTGTTTGATGTCTCTTTGGCTTTTTATTTGGTCTTCATAGGATAGGTAACAATAGGAGAAAATATGGGGGGAGAGAGGGGATGAAATAGTTGCTGGCTTTAAACCCAGAATGTCACAGTAACATAACAAACTACCTGGCAGACAGAAGATGTCTCTTGATGTGTCTTTTGATGCAGGTGAGAAATCTGGCTATATCATTTTTGGGTTTTTTTGTAATTAGACAGAAAGACCAAGTAAAGACTTTACATTTTACTCTAGCAAAGATGCAGCTATGCACATAACTCCACCCACTCTCCACTAATCCAAAATCTCATTATAATAAGTCAACTAATTTATCCAAAAAACAGGCAGGGGAGTTTAAAGCCCATTGAATTCCATCTATTCAATGAAGGATTTTAAAACAACAAAGTGCTGTAAAAAGCAAATACTACTACTAGCACCACCACCAACATCACCTTGACTACTGACATTGCTGCCCTCCACATGGGTTCGTAGTAGCCGCAACATAATAATTATCCAAGTCATAAATACCATCCCCTGCAATTACTCACATCCCATCATTTTTACACCTTTGTATACGTTCCTTTTCCTAAGTCACTAGGCCATCACTTCCACCTGCCTAACGCTGATTATAGGTTACTGATGGCAATGCCACATAGAGTGTTGGAGAGAGAGTAGGTGAAACTGTTAGAAACTGTGAGTAATTCAGAGCTGTAATTTTTTAGATGACATAGGCATGCTACCATTATCAGAGAAAAGCGCAATTAGTATAAGACATATTGTATAATTGAGCAGATTACAGTGGAAGCCTGATTCAAAAAGTGGTATTGGAAGTGTTGTTTTCTATGGTAGCTGCAATGGAACAATACAGGTAGCTGAAATGGCAAGCCTCGCTCTCCAACTGTGCCTATCAAAGGTGGAAAAAAAATCTCTGCAAGCACTTGAGGCCTGCTGTTTTGCTGAACTGAGAAATCCTGTACCTGCGCTGTAGCTCCAGTTAAATTTCAGAGCATACTGGATGTCCTCCTGTAGCCTACTGACAGCTGCACCAATCACCTCACTAATGAAAGTGCACTGCTGTAGTACAGTGGCTCTGAGTGCCTGGTTTGCTTAGAGTACATGTGTGCAAGCAGATGTGTTGTGTGCATGCATTTTAATGCGTGTCCCTTCTCATTTACCAAAGGCTACAACCACATGACATGCGGAGCCACCCAGCGGGTCTAAAAATTTAACTACAGACAGTATTCTGGGCAAGAGTTACAGTGCTGCGGCTGCTACTGCACACACTGCCATCGATAGTGGAGGTTAGCTAGATTAATGTCCGTCCTGGTGTGCACCATGCCTTTGGGCATAGCTCCACCTTCACTCCTGCCTCCTCAGCCATGGCTGGAAAATATTCATGAATTGGCCACGCTCTATTAGGCTGTCACTAGCTTGGGTGATTAATGAGGCCGGCACATGTGGACGAGCCAATGACAGCAGGCTGCCAACCGACCAACTGACTGTGTGAGCTGACAGGGAGGGGTGGGGCTCGTGGAGCTGGAGCCAAAGTTGAAGGGGTTTCAGCTGATGCTATTGCTGAACACAGACCTTTACACACAAACATACACACAAACACACACAAAACCAGGCATGCTGCCATTTGCTGCATTTTCTATTGAATGAATGAGGGTCCCATGAGAAGGTGCAATCAATACCAACACGTCATTTCCTGGACCGTCTCCCTCTTGTTGCCAATGTATAATTCCAGCGTGTTTACTTCCACCCCTTCCTCATCCCAGTCACTACATTTCACCCTCATGCTTTCCCCTCTCCCCACCTCTCCTCTCATCTCTCATTTCAGGTTCCCCCTTGGTCTCTTCTATCTACCTCTCATCGCCCCTCATTTCATTTCATTTCTTTTCATTTCATTTCATTTCCTATCCAGTTCTCTCTTAGCCCACTGACACAAAATAAGAACCTCCACACTGACCCACACTCCCCCACACACAACCAGAGGGGAGAAGTAAAATAGTGTTAAAAACTAGTTTCTTTTCTCCTAACTCACCAATATTAAAGTCATTGGGTGGCTTAAAGGTTCACTTGTTATCACTTTTCTCGCCAGAGCTGTATTAATCAACTGTGTGGAATAAATGTCACAGCAACAGGATCTGAGCTCTGAATTGGAAGAATATTTGACAGGTACAGGAGCACCTAGAGGGAATAACAACTAATAATACATGTTTGACCTTTGCAGTTGTGGTGGGTTATGAAGTAGGGTTGGGTTAAACTAAGATAAGGCATATTTTCTCCTTAGTAAGTTTAATTAATTCTTCCAGGCAACACTTTTTCAATTTCTGCATAATCAAATGCCATCGTATGTGTTCAGCAAAATGTACAAAAGATGAAAAATGTATCAAATATTTGCATTAATTTATTGTAACTAACAGTAAACACTTTTGGTTTGATATATGTATGAGACGTGGTGCTTTGAGTGACAAAGCTTGTCTTAAAGGTTATGAATGAAAGGAGACTCCAAAGTAAAGACCAGAAGACAGTCAAAGAGGAAGTTGAAAGGCAGAAGAACTGAGAATTGAGATAGGCGGGGAGGGCGGTTCAGAGTGGCTCGTTGCCATCTCTGGGCCGTCTGACACATGGTTGATGTCTCAAGCCTATTTCCTTTCTTCAAAGCCTTGTGCTGATTAGGAAAAAGGTTAGCTGGTGCCACTCAGGGTCGTGGTGCCTTTGTCTAGGGAGTTGTAATTACTGCTTGCAGGACTACAGAGGGTGGGAACAGGCCATGATTTAATCTTCCTCTCTATTTACGAAAATAACTTCCCTCAAGGAGATTTCCAAGCTTTTTTAAGGTCATTCAGTTTAGTATCTTAAGAATCTAACGAGTGCCTTTGACAAGGAGGCGGTCAGATCACTGGTGGATACGGCTGCAAACTTCACCC
This sequence comes from Thunnus maccoyii, assembly GCF_910596095.1. Lineage (NCBI taxonomy): Eukaryota > Metazoa > Chordata > Actinopteri > Scombriformes > Scombridae > Thunnus > Thunnus maccoyii. The sequence continues at coordinate 18,079,633 of NC_056538.1, forward strand.
ACTTTCTCTTTTGTCTTTCTTTAAAGAAATATCTTGATTATCAGCAGGCAGTGTATACAGAGTCTTGTAGATATTACACTGAGAAATAGGGTTGAAGGCATATTATACATAACACAGAGTAACCTACTATGGGCCAAATCCACAAAGAATGGATTGCACTCGCTATCTGCCCCGTTTTAAGGTCCTATTCGCAAATGATTTTGAGCTAATAATATGCTGGCTCAAACACGCCCATAAAGTTTTTGAGTGCAATTTTCCCCTGTTTTGCGTCTGTTTGAGTGAGCAGAGCGGTTTCCAGTGTTTCAGGCTTTTCTTCACATTTCAGCACACAGATTGGTCCACAATGAAAACTGCAGAGCAAAAGCCTCAAATTGTGTGTCTTTAATTAGCAGAGTTGCGCACACACAGAGCTCTCCATGATCACAAACCAACTTTCATGTATTTTTTTTGCTTATTTTACTCCTCTAGTATTTCACATCTATAACATAATCTACTGAAATGTCCATCAAAATAGGCTACAGCTATTAATGTGACTTAGGCAGGTCTGAAATGTGTTAATGTCTGAATCTTACAATAATGTTGTTCAGGTGTTACTGAATGTATGCAGGATTTTGCAGAAACATCAGCACTAATGTTCTGTTTGTTGCCCACAGCTGGCTGTGTGTCACAGCTGGCTGCAGCATCACACAGCAGCTGAAACGATAAGTGTGTCTCCAAACTGAGAAAGAGGCTGTGCGCATTTACGCACGCAGCACAGCAGCAGTAGCTTCATTAACACTGGATCAGTCAGGATCTGACGGTATTGATGTTCTGTGATCTGCTACACATCTACACAGATCAGCTGTTACACACTGATTCCACGTTTATATGGTGGAACTGTTTGTAATAAAGCAGTACTTATGGATGAATCCTGAGCTCCATCAGAGCTGTCGGGACATTTTTTATTTTTACGTAGCTGAAAGTCCAAGATAAGCCTACCACCCCATACCCACTTCACCCTCCCTCCCCCATGTCTGACTGAAGATTTAACTCTTGATATCATTGAATAGCAATTCAATATCATTCAAGCTTCACAGGCTTGAAGATTTGAAGAGAGAGAGAGAGAGAGAGTGAGTGAGGAGTGAGTGTGTGCAGTTTACACCAACTCTCTGAAGATGCTAATAACTCCACCCTAACTGCGTGTGGCAATTAGTGCTGGTCTTTGTGAATTAGACTGTTTTTGCAACAACGCTTATTTGCATAGAAAGGGGCCAATTTTGTGTCGAATGTATGAGTATTACCTAATTTACATGCATGCAAATAGAACAGGCACACAATGACGCTATTTGCTTGGCAGCACAGTTTGCAGTGCATTTCAACCTTTGTGGGTGCTTTGTGAATTACATGCTATCTTTTTGCCTCATTTGCACATAGGGCCAAATCCTTTTGTGGGTTTGGCCCTATGTCATTACTTTAATTAAAGGATGATGATGACATAGAAAGAGAGCAAGGATTCCTCCGTAAATGTGATTTATTTTGGGATGCTGACGTCAGGCATGCTGCTGTGTGGGGGAGTTCTAGCTGTGGAGTGCAGCAGCTGCTTCAGATGCGAGCGTGTCACAGGGTGAGATGTTGGTAAGCGCTGCATCTGTTGTCAGAACACAGTCAGCATGCGTGTGAGAATCTTATGTGTGCTAATACGTGTTAAAGGATAACACATTAAACAATGATGTTTGCACTCTTCACACTTTGTTGACAGATGTAGGGACTATGGTTTGTGAACATCCTCCTCCCCAGGTGAGTGTGATATGTGTATTTTGTCATAAGAGTGTGAATGCTGTACTCACAGTCGGCCTGTGCACAGATGAGGCAGGCGGTGGTGCTGTTAAAGAAGGTGAGAAGACCGGCCACAGCCAGGCTGATGTCC